>NC_072777.1:0-240000 GCF_022539595.1 Amphiprion ocellaris | reverse complement strand
TGGAATCTCAGCAAGTTACAACCCAGTCAGTCAGTCAGGGAACCAATGTGGTTCTAAGGAGCGTCCCTGTTGGTTCTGGTTCTGGGTTAAGGCCTCTAGAGTTGCAGATGTTGTACCTTGACAGTGTTACCGAGTCTTTGACCGACTAAGAGTCTCTACTGCAGACTGAGGTTAGTCCCGCCTCTGATGTCATCAAGTGTGTCCTGATTGGCCAGGCCCCAGCTGGGCGGAGGTGGTGGCGGAGCCCGGTTCTAGACGTCCAGGTCGTCCGGCCGGGCCCGGCTGCTCATGCGGCTGCTGGCCCGGCTGCAGGGCCGGGCGTCCATCAACGCCAGCGGCTGCAGCTCGTGTCCTGCCGACGAGGACAGTTTCTTGTGCTCGTGGGTGTCGTCGGGGAAGTCGAAGGCTTGGGCGTGGGAGTTGGAAATAGTGCTTCCTCCGCCATTCTGGCCGAGCCGGTTCTGCTCCGTGGAGTAGTTGGCCCAGTTCTGCTCGTTGGCCTGCTTGTTATAGTTTCGGCAGGAGCCGGTGCCCCGCTCCCCGGTGGCCAGCTTGTAGCCCGGCGGCGACATGGGCGACAGCGGGGCGGTGGGCGAGGAGCAGCCGTTGTAGTAGGCGTACTTGGTAGTGGACAGCTCTTTGGGGGCGGGGCTTAGCGTGCCGCCGCTCGGGTACAGCGTCAGCTGCTGCTTGCCTTTGACCCGGTCCTTGATCCGCTTGAAGAAGACGTAGAAGAGCTCGATGACATTGAGCAGCAGCGACACCAGAGACACCACCAGCATGAAGATGATGAAGACGGTCTTCTCGGTGGGCCGGGACAGGAAGCAGTCCACCCGGTGGGGACACGGAGCGCGTTCGCAGGTGTAGACGGCAGACAGGCTGAAGCCGTACATGTACCACTGGATCAGCAGGAAGCCCACCTCGAACATGGACTTGAAGAAGATGCTGACGATGTAGGTCCTGAGCAGCGCTCCTTTCATCTTCACCTTGCCGTGCTCCTCGATGCCGTACTTCAGCTTCTTCAGCTCGATCTTCTTCAGCGGGATGTCCACGTCGCCGCCGTCGTTCTGCACGGCCTTCAGCTCCTCCTCCTTTCGGTTGAACTTCTGCTCCTTCCGGTTCAGGTAGAAGACGTGAGCCAGGTAGAGCAGCGTGGGCGTCGACACAAAGATGATCTGCAGCACCCAGAAGCGAACGTGGGAGATGGGGAAGGACTTGTCGTAGCAGACGTTCTCACAGCCGGGCTGCTGCGTGTTGCATTTGAATGCCGACTGCTCGTCGCCCCAGGCCGACTCCACCGCCGTCCCCAGAACCAGGATCCTGAAGATGAAGAGCACCGACAGCCACACCTTCCCTCCAGCCGTCGAGTAGGCCTGGACCTTGTCCAGCAGACGACCCAGAGCACTCCAGTCCCCCATGGTGACGGAGATTAGCTGTGGACAGAGAGGCAGGTTTAGTTTTCAGGCCTTCGGCTTTCTCAGAGGGTTGGAGAGTTCAGCTGGTTCTGTACAGAACGGATCAACAGTTTAACCGTTCAGCAGTTTAATTAGGATATGATACCATAAGCCTTTATTAATAACCAGCTAATGCTAATGCTACAAACAACAGAACAGCTGAATGAAGCAGCAGCATTACACCTGATTCACTACAGAATCTGAAATAAAACATTCTGGAGTGCAGCGACAATCTATCAGAGATGAACTTCCATCCTGGAGAACGTCAGTCAGCTGATGACAATTTACTCATTAGAGGAACCTTCATCCTCAACACAACGACAGGATTTAACCAGAGAACGTCTTCATGTGTCATCCATAATAATACAGTTAAAAACAAGAGGAATAGTAGTTCAGTTTCTACAGAACATCTTCCGCATTCTTCACCTCATGGGATCAAACAGCTTCCTGATTGGACAACACCAAATGTTTTCTGACGCACAACTCCAGCTAATCCAATTAGAGCAGACAGAACCCACTTTTATCAACATGAAGTGAAAACATGGAACCAAGAGTGACACAGAACTTCTTTAACGAGCTGTTTCTGATTAAACTGAGCTCATTAAGTTCCTCACATCAGCTGGAACTGCTCCGACAGAAACAGACGTGGATTAAAAACGATCAGATTTATGTTTTCATCAGAGTTCTGTTAAAACACGACAAACTACTAGAGAACATCAGCGACACACCGTCTGTCTTCTAAACCCGTCAGAACAAAGTGGGTTTTTAAAATCACTGTTTTCAGATAAAGGATCTGATTCCTGACAGCTGGACGAGAACTTACCGACGTTCCAAAGACGTTCCAAAGAGGAACCTTGAAGAACACATTTTTCAGACTAATGGCTCTGATTAAAGTTTAGCAGAGTTTCTACGTCCAACAACTTCCATTAGCTTTATGTCCTCCACAGAAAATACATCTGAAAGACCTCGGAGAACCTTTAGAGAACCTCAGACAAATCTGCTCAGCTTTGTTCTACTCCATGTAAACAGTTACTGGTCAGCTGTTTGGTTCTAAAATGTCAGAAAATGGTGAAAATGTGGACCAGAGTTCCATCAAAAGTCCTGTTTAGTACCAAAATATGAAGTTTAGTGACTCCAGTACAGCAGATCCTCCTAAACGTTGGTAGATACACCAGGAGAACCCAGTTCCTCACTTTAACATGATATTAATGGCAAACGGCGGTTCTGGTTCTCCTGTTTCTACGATCACAGAAAAACGACGTTCTTCGTTCAGTAAAAGGCTGAAACGGATGAACAGATGATTCACTGACAGCTCATCTAGGAATCCTGACTAGAAACTTTAGAGCCTGCTGGTTCTGTTCCATGAGGCCTTTAGAACCAGTTCTGAAGACCAGAGCTCCATGTGTTCCTTAATGTTCCTATGATTCAGTGAGAGAACGCTTCATTAAGTCAGAATGATTCTCTAACCCCAACGTGACCTCAGACCAGCAGGAGGTTTGAGGTTCTGATCCATAAAAAACACCAGCAAAGCTCTGCAGAACCCGTTCTACTGGACCGCAGGAACCAGATCCACAGAACACCAACAGAACCAGGACTAAAATCAAGTTCTTCTGTCGGTATCAGATCAAATTAACTTATTCTGGTACCAGATGGAACAAAACGGAAGATTAAATTGTTCTGGTACCAGACAGAAAATTAAGTTGTTTTGGTACTAGATAGAACATGAAGCTGTTCTGGTACCAGATGGAACATTAAACTGTTCTGGTACTAGATAGAACATTAAGCTGTTCTGGAATGAAACAGAATATTAAATTGTTCTGGTACTAGATAGAACATTAAGCTGTTCTGGTACCAGACGGAACATTAAATTGTTCTGGTACTAGATAGAACATTAAGCTGTTCTATTATTAAACTTAACATTAAGTTGTTCTGGTACCAGACGGAACATTAAACTGTTCTGGTACTACATAGAACATTAAGCTGTTCTGGTATTAAACGGAACACTAAGTTGTTCTGGTACCAGATGGAGAACCTCCCGCCACTTTCTACATGACTGATTCTGGTGAACTGATGAAGACAAAGCAGAACAATAGACGAAGCTCCGACCTGCTGAGAACAACTCAAACAGTGTGGAAAGTACTCTAACTTAGTACTCTAACTTAGAACTCTAACTTAGTACTCTAACTTAGAACTCTAACTTAGTACTCTAACTTAGAACTCTAACTTAGTACTGTAACTCTGTAAGTAACTGTATGGTACTGTAACTCAGTCCAGTACTGTCATCTAGTATTGCAACTGTGTAAAACACTGTGACTCTGTAAAAAAAAAAAAAAAACTACAGTAACTTTGTAAAGTAACTCCATAAAGTACCAAAGCTATATAAAGTAACTCCATAAAGTACTGTAACTATGTAAAGTAACTCCATAAAGTACTGTAACTATGTAAAGTAACTCCATAAAGTACTGTAACTATGTAAAGTAACTCCATAAAGTACTGTAACTATGTAAAGTAACTCCATAAAGTACTGTAACTATGTAAAGTAACTCCATAAAGTACTGTAACTATGTAAAGTAACTCCATAAAGTACTGTAACTATGTACTGTAACTGAGCACTGTAACTATGTAAAGTAACTAGATAAAGTACTGTAGCTGAATACAGTAGCTGAGTAAAGGTTTTTCTGTTAAACATTCTTTTCCTCCGTGTTTTAAAGCAGAACCAGAAGTTCAAACTGAACTTTAGAACTTTATAGAAACAGAAGAGAAAACTGAAGTTCGGTGAAATAAAACCGTCCTGAACCTCTGGAGCTGAGTCTGGTTCAGAATAAACTCCGCTGGAAAACAACCCGAGGAAGTTTTAGAAAGTTTGTAGCAGATTCTCCTGTTCTGTTCTCCGGGGTTCTGTCTACAATAAGGACAGGATCAGGAACGAGTTCGGATGGACAGAACAATGAACCAGAACCAGAACCAGAGAACTTACCTGGATCCAGCAGGGAAAGAGTCCGTCTGAGAAGACCTCCTCCGGCTTCTATCCAGCAGGAGAACCGAGGGAGAACCGAGGGAGAACCGGAGCACAATGACCCGGAGACCGGCCCGACCCGCTTATAAGACGACCCACCGAGGCGCTGCGTCACATGACCGTGACGTCAGTCGCGTACTTTAAAGTTCTGCTACTTTTTCAGAGGAAAATATTTCACTTAGTGCTGTATAGTATGTCACAGTTTTAGTTACTAATTACTTTAAATATAAAGTACATGATGCAGTACTGCAGTAGTATATGAAGTACATGATGCAGTACTGCAGTAGTATACAAAGTACATGATGCAGTACTACAGTAGTGGAAAATACCAGTAGTATATGAAGTACATGATGCAGTACTGTAGTAGTATATAAAGTACATGATACAGCACTACAGTATATGCAGTACATGATGCAGTGCTACAATAGTATATGAAGTACATGATGCAGTACTGCAGTACTATATGAAGTACATGATGCAGCACTACAGTAGTGGAAAATACCAGTAGTATATGAAGTACATAATGCAGTACTACAGTAGTATATAAAGCATATAATGCAGTACTACAGTAGTATATAAAGTACATGATGCAGTACTACAGTAGTATATGAAGTACATAATGCAGTACTACAGTAGTATATGAAGTACATAATGCAGTACTACAGTAGTATATAAAGTACATAATGCAGTGCTGCAGTAGTATATGAAGTACAGGATGAAGTACTGCCGTAGTATATGAAGTACATGATGCAGTACTGCAGTAGTATATAAAGTACATAATGCAGTACTGCAGTAGTATATAAAATACATAATGCAGTACGACAGTAGTGGAAAATACCAGTAGTATATGAAGTTCATGATGCAGTACTGTAGTAGTATATAAAGTACATGATTCAGCACTACAGTATATGCAGTACATGATGCAGTACTGCAATAGTATATGAAGTACATGATGCAGTACTACAGTAGTGGAAAATACCAGTAGTATATGAAGTACATGACGCAGAACTGCAGTAATATATAAAGCACATGATGCAGCACTACAGTATATGCAGTACATGATGCAGTACTGCAATGGTATATGAAGTACATGATGCAGCAATACAGTAGTGGAAAATACCAGTAGTACATGAAGTACATAATGCAGTACTACAGTAGTATATGAAGTACATAATGCAGTACTACAGTAGTATATAAAGTACATGATGCAGTACTACAGTAGTATATAAAGTACATGATGCAGTACTACAGTAGTATATGAAGTACATGATGCAGTACTACAGTAGTATATGAAGTACATGATGCAGTACTGCAGTAGTATATAAAGTACATGATGCAGTACTGCAGTAGTATATGAAGTACAAGATGCAATACTGCAGTAGTGATAAATACCAGCAGTACATGAAGTACATGATGCAGTACTACAGTAGTATATGCAATATATGATGCAGTACTACAGTAGTATACAAAGTACATGATGCAGTATCGCAGTAGTATATGAAGTTCATGATGTAGTACTGCAGTAGTATATAAAGTACATGATGCAATACTGCAATAGTATATGAATTACATGATGCAGTACTGCAGTAGTATATAAAGTAAATGATGCAGTACTGCAGTAGTAGAGGATACCAGCAGTACATGAAGTAAATACTGAAGTATTTTATTTAGTATTAATACTTGTGTCCTTGCAGAACTTTTTACATTTTCAATATCGTTACTTTTGCTTGAGTACAATTTCATTGTACTTCAGTAGTATTTCCATGATTTGCTAGTTTGTACTTCTTTGCCCCATCCATTATGTAATATAATATCATATAATATAATACAATATATAAATGTATTTATACTATATTTATGTATTATATTAATATAATATATAAATACTAATATAAATATAATTATAATATAATATAATATAATATAATATAATATAATATAATTATATTATATTATATTATATTATATTATATTATATTATATTATATTATATTATATTATATTATATTATATTATATTATATTATATTATATTATATTATATTATATCTTCTGGCCCAGCTCCTTCTTCACTATGATGGTCCGGTATAAGCTGATTATGCATCCATCCGACCTTCTCACATTTCATCTCCATCCCTCATGAACACTTGGTGGTGCTGACCCTCATCCCAGTTCTGCTGAAGGTCTGATGAAGCCAACAGAGATCCTGAGGTTCCAGACCAGCCTCCCTCCTCACCTGATTGCACCTTCAGATACATGGATCCACCAACAGGACCGGAGGAGCAGCTCTGGTCCAAACCCAGCAAATGGGTTTAGTTTGTCCCACGGATACAAACACAGCTCTCACCTTATGGTCCACAGAACATCTACTGATTGGCTGGACAGACTTCCACGACCCAATCAGCTGCTCTGTTGGCTAAAAAGCTGGTCCACTGGTCTACTGTTCCACTGGTCTACTGGTCCACTGGTCTACAGGTCTACTGGTCCACTGGTCTACAGGTCTACAGGTCTACTGGTCTACAGGTCCACTGGTCTACTGGTCCATTGGTTCAATCTACTGGTCCACTGGTCCGCTGGTCCACTGGTCCACTGGTCTACTGGTCCACTGGTCTACTGGTCCACTGGTCTACTGGTCCAATCTACTGGTCCACTGGTCTACTGGTCCAATCTATTGGTCCACTGGTCCACTGGTCTACTGGTCCACTGGGCCACTGGTCTACTGGTCCAGTCTATTGGTCCAGTGGTCCACTGGTCTACTGGTCCACTGGGCCACTGGTCTACTGGTCCAATCTACTGGTCCACTGGTCTACTGGTCCAATCTACTGGTCCACTGGTCCACTGATCTACTGGTCTACTGGTCTATTGGTCTGCTGGGCCACTGGTCTACTGGTTTAATCTACTGGTCCAATCTACTGGTCCACTGGTCCGCTGGTCCACTGGTCTACAGGTCTACTGGTCCACTGGTCCAGGACCAGGACAGAATCTGAGGGTGCTTTCACACCTACGTCTTTTAGTCCGCTTAAAGCGGACTGGAGTCTGCAACACCTGCAAGTACGGTTCGTTTGGGCTGATGTGAAAGCATAGCAGATTTTTTTGGTTCGGACTAACGAACCGCACCGAGACCACTTTCGGGAGGTGGTCTCGGTGCGCTTCCATGTGAACTCCAGTTCGGTTCGCTCCTGGTGAGAACACAAACCTGTCTCCATTCGGACCGGCTTGATGGCGCAGCAGACTTTTTGGTCTACGGGAGCTTCCGTAGCAACCTGCACAGGGAATTTTGAGAGGCGAAAAAAAATTCGCGCTAGCTAAACCACATTCTCCACACGAGTTTGATCGAGAGCCTGCGTTTACGATGAATAGGGGACAAACTTAAACGCCTTGTTTTGTAAACAGTGCCGCCAAACGACTGGGGGGAGATATAACATTAATTGGAGTAGGTTCAACTGCGAAAACACTGGTGTGAATGCGAACCGAACCAGTTGAAAATAGCAACATTGTAACAACTTTTGGGTCCAAACGAACCACTCTAGCGGACTAACAGGTGTGAAAGCACCCTGAGGTTTAGTATTTGGTCGGAGCCTGTGACTCCTCTGAAGGAGTTCCAGTTCCAGCAGCTCAGATGGAGACACTGGGTTCTTCTTGGAATAAACTTTCTACCAAGACTTTGGATTTAAACTTTTAGGGATTCAAGGATTCAGGGAGATTTATTGTCATTACATTTCTGTTGGCACTTCCAACAAAAAAACCCAAAACAACATGTTATAACAAACAATGAAGAGCTGTATACAACAATAAATAAATATATATACATACAAGTAAACAGAAACAAGTATTTAAAAAATGTAAAAGTCTTTAATAGTTCCTGATGAGAATAGAATAAAACTTTATTGATCCTTTGTTAACAAACAGACCTCCTGTGTGTCGTTCTTTGAACAGCCTCAGTGTTTCTAAAACCTGCTGCAGTTCATCGGTGGGCGGCTTTAAAACCTCCTTTATCTCAGAAAGTACTTCATATTTCACAGAAACCTGTAGAAATGTCCAGACTTTATACTATAAAGGTTTTAATCATGTCAGAATCAGAGGTTTGGACAGAAACTGTAGTAAAAATGAGATGATCTGAGATGGAAAGATTATTTTCTCTTTCACCCACAAAGGAAGGATTTGATGTTCTAGAAGAGGAGAACCTCCAGGATTAATCCTGATTATAGAACCCCTGCAGGGTAAATGTCCATTAACAGATTTAAATTCATTATTAAATATCATTCTAGATTAAACCCCTCCTCTGCTGGACTCACAGCTCCCCCTACTGGTGGACAGGAGGCATCACAAGCGTGTGAGAACATGTATGTGCTGTGACATGTATGTTCTGCTTGTTCAGCTGCTAACAAAACATTAGAAACAGGAAGTTCCTAAATAATAGAGTCTAAAGCCTCCAGGTGAGCTGCTCTGATCTCACCTGGTTCCACCTGTAACACCGACCAATCATCTTCGAGTTCCAGAAAACCCAAAGAACGTTCTAAAAACAGAAAAAACGTCTGGACTGAAAATGAACATTTTATTACAACTCCAGAGGTTTGACATTAAACATGTTATTATGTTTTATCAGATTATAGATGGATTTAACAAGCCAGGTTTATTATAGTTCAGATTTTATGATATGTTCAGTGAATTATTACATTTTTAGATGATCTGAGTCTCATTAGTTTGAACTTTCAGGTGATTTCAGTCAGCAGAACTAAAATTGTTTCAGGTGAATCAACGTTCTAAACGCAGAATGAACAAAGTTAAACACATGACTAGAACCATGTATATGTTCTTTGTATGTTCTTTATATGTTCTTTATAAGTTCTGTCTGAACCTAAAAACAGTTACTGAAACATTAAACACACAAACAGGATGAGAGTTGAACGTTTATTGCAGCTCAGTCACATGACCTGTTAGATCAGAACAGTTTATTATCTGAGGAACATCAGCAGCTCAGTTCAGAACCTTTAACACAATCCAGACAGTAGAACACAGAACCTAGAACACAGAACGTAGAACAGAACGGAAACACAATGCCCCATTCATTCATCACGTGGAAAACATACGGATGCAGACACGTGGAACAGATGTCTTTTCTCTCAGTCAGGTGTACTTTTCTTTGCTGATGGACTCGCTGTGTTGGTGTTCTTCTCCTCTGGCCGGCTGGTAGCCTCCATAGCTGCTGGTCCAGCTCTGGTTGGAGGGAGGCTGCTGTGGAGCCAGAAGATGCTGCTGAGCGAACATCTTCTTCTGGGCGCTCCTCCTCCGGTTGCACAGCAGGTAAAGAATCTCGATGATGTTGAGGAGCACCGAGATCCCCGAAACCACCAGCATGAAGATGATGAAGATGGTCTTCTCTGTGGGCCTGGAGACGTGACACTGAGCTCCAGAGAAGTGAGCGCAGGGTGGAGTCAGGGGGCAGTGGAAGACGGACACCATGAAGACCGAGCCGAAGATGTAGAACTGGCCCACGCTGAAGCCCACCTCCAGCAGGATCTTGAAGAGCAGCTGGGTCACGTATGTGCAGAACAGGATGCCTTTGATCCTCACCTTGCCCCTGTCGTCGGTGTAGCGGCTCATCTTCATCCTCTTCTCTCTGTGGACCACGTGCACGGCGTGGCCCAGGTAGACCAGGGTGGGCGTGGCCACGAAGGTGATCTGCAGCACCCAGTAGTGGACGTAGGAGATGGGGAACTTCCAGTTGTAGCACGCGTGTTCGCATCCCGGCTCCTGAGTGTCGCAGGAGAACTCGGACGCTTCGTCTCCCCACACGTTGTCTGCAGCCGCTCCGAGGACGAAGATCCTGAAGAGGAACAGGACGCTCATCCAGATCTTCCCCACCACCGTGGAGTGGGACTGGACCTTATCCAGCAGCGCCGACAGGTAGGACCAGTCACCCATGATGGAGGGTTTATCACACAGAAGCCTGGAGGGAAAGTTACAAATAAATCAGAAATACTTCCCAAAAATCAAAGTAAAATCAACTTAAAAATGATTTAAGCTATAAACAAGAAACTAAACTATGATCAAAAATCTGTAGAAATGTTCAAAATTTAAAAAAATTGAATAATTTAAAGCATTCAAACATTGAAAAAATTATCCCAAAAATGTCACCAAAAACTATTTAAAACATCAAATATCAAAAATAAATGATCCAAAATATATTTAACAGTCATTTAGAAACGATGACTGAAACGTTCTGATGGAACCGAGAACCTTCAGTTTAATCACAGCTCTGGTCTTCATCTGGGCAAACATCCGTCAGATCAACGCTGTGGAACGTTCCCTTTGAGATGAAGGAGAACGCAGTAGAACCTGGAAATACTGCAGTAAAAGTACGTCTGAGATGAAGGAGAAAGTACTGGAGTAAAAGTACCTCTGAGTGCTACTGGAGTAAACAGAAAACTGAGAGATGAATGAAAGAATTCCTGTTTCTGTCATTAAATCAAACTTCATTCACATCTTCAGACGTCCAACCAAACATCAGAATTTTATCTGAGTTCCTTCATCAGCAGAACGTTCTACTTCTATCCTGATCCAGACCTGCAGCTTCTAGAAATCAGACCAACACCAGCTGAAGGCACAGAGTAAAAGTACTCGCCTGTCAGAGATCCTGAGTCCAACAGGAGATCCAGACGTCTGGAGTCTTAAATAGTGTCCAGGCTTTGGGCTGACTCACTTAATGAAACCTGCTGATCTCAGCTTCTCCTTTCAAACTCGTGATGTTTCCATGATTTCATCACTTTCTGTAAAAGGCGTCTGATCTCAGCCACATTTCACTCCCTGTCAGTAACGCCCTGTTCATCAGAAACATTATGAATCCATCAGTCCTGAGTTACCACATGTTGCTCACTGTTAAAGAACAAACATCTGCAGTTCTGGTCTAACATGTCAGACTGTTGCCATGGAGATCTGGTGTTCCTGTCACCTGAGCATCAGGACAGTTTCTTAGTGAACCAGCGTTGATCATTACCTGCTGAGAAGACAACATCCTGTAGAACCAACTAGAACTTCTTTATCCTGAGGAGGAACCAACAGAGGAACCCTCCTGGATCTCCTTCCTGTAGTGATCTTCAAACCACTCGTTTCCTCTGATTCTGGACAGCAGCGCTTCAACTGGAGATCCATCCATCCATCCATCTGTCATCTATACACCACTTTATCCTCATTAGGGGGTGGAGTCTATCCCAGCTGACTTAGGGTGAAGGCGGGTTCACCTGGACAGGTAACAGTCTATCCCAGGGCTACACATAGAGACAAACATTCACACAAACATTAATCACTGATTAACCTCAGCATGTTTTGGACAGTGGGAAGAAGCTGGAGAACCTGGAGAACCTGGAGGGAGAACATGGAGACTCCATGCAGAAAGACCAGAACCAGAACCAGGCCGGGACGTGAACCAGGAATCTTCTAGCTGTGAGGCAACGGTGCTAACCACTGATCCACTGTGCAGCCAAAATATGAATCAATCAGAGTTTAATCTGAAAATATTCGCATTGGAGAAGCTGAAATTGATTGATTGATTGATTGATTGATTGATTGATTGATTGATTGATTGATTGATTGATTGATTGGTTGATTGATTGATTGATTGATTGATTGATTGATTGATTGATTATTGCAGCTCTAAAGATGATGTTTTCCATCTCTGCAGGGTGTTTGTATTAAAACGTGTTTCTCCCCAGAACTCTGGAACAGTTTCCATGAACGACAAAATTAACGACAAAGACCAGAACAGTTTTAGTTCCAGAAAACATGTTTACCGGCTGTCTCGTGATCTTTCTGCTGGAGCTTCAAGTTCATGTTTCTGCTGGAGCTTCAGGTGGATGTTGGAGCAGCTTCAGGTTCATGTCTCTGAAGCTTCAGCTGGTTCCTCTCTGTGAACCGTGTTTCTTTACCTGCCAGAAGTTGGTTATTTGATGAACATTATTTTAACTGGAGAAGAAGCGTTGAGGTTCCTGTAGAGACAGCTGAGTTGTGTTTTATGGAGATGTTCCGTTCAAACCAGTTGAGGAGAACTTAGCTGAACCTTTGACCGAGCAGCTGCTGGTCTGATCTGGTTCTGGTGAATAACTCCACTCCTCCAGACCGTCAGCGACCACACAACGTCACGTCCACAGCTCTGTGGGAGGGCCACAGTGGGAAGGTTTGGCAATCAGTCTGAGTTATAAGAGGGAAGTGAGAACAAGAGACTGCAGGACCGACTGCACCAGGCGTTACCGAGGTAGGAACCCTGAGAACGGACATAACATCAGCTATCCATGAGTTCATCTGTGAAAATGGATTTATTTACATGGTTAAAGTCAGGAGCAGCAGATTGAGATGATTCGAGGTGGAGGAGATAAATGTGATTCAAATCTTTTGAGCTACAGAAAACATCAAACGTCTCAGATTTAGATTCACTGAAACTGCAGCAGCTTTAAAGATGAAAGTTCTTCTAGGATCAATAATTCTGATTGATTGATATTTAAATGCGTTGATCAGCAGAATATCTGAGTGGAAACTGATTCTTTCACTGTTTATACTAATTATTGGAAAATAATAATACTAATACTATTATTAGCATAGAATAATGTAGTATTACCATATTATGATAATTACACTAGAACAATTATACTATACTATACTATATTATACTATACTATACTATACTATACTATACTATACTATACTATACTATACTATACTATACTGATGGTTGTGCACTAATAGTTTATTGTGTACTAATAGTTTATTGTGTACTGTTAGATTGTTGTATACTGTTAGATTGTTGTGTACTAATAGTTGTGTACTAATGATTTATTTTGTACTAATAGTTTATTGTGCACTAATAGTTTATTGTGTACTGATAGATTGTTGTATACTCTTAGATTGTTGTGTACTAATAGTTTATTGTGTACTAATAGATTGTTGTGCACTAATAGTTGTGTACTGGTTGTTGTGTACTCATAGATGTGTACTAATATTTTATTGCGTACTAATAGTTGTGTACTGATTGTTGTTTACTCTTAGATTGTGTCCTGGCTGTTCTCCTGGAGGTCCATCATGGGAGAGTGGTCCTTCCTGTCGGTTCTTCTGGATAAGGTCCAGTCCCACTCCACGGTGGTGGGGAAGGTCTGGATGAGTGTCTTGTTCCTCTTCAGGATCTTCATCCTGGCTGCTGGCGTGGATAAGATCTGGGGTGATGAGCAGTCCAACATGTACTGCAACACGCTGTCTCCCGGCTGTAAGAACATGTGCTACGACCGCTCCTTCCCGCTGTCTCACACCCGGTTCTGGGTGCTGCAGATCCTGGTGGTGTCCACGCCCACGCTGATCTACCTGGGCCACGTCCTGCTGGTGATCCGCCGGGAGAACAAGCTGAGGAGACGTCTGGAGCAGAAACGAGGGAAAAACGGGATGATCGTGGTTCCCAAGTATTCGGACGAACACGGTAAGGTGCAGCTGAAGGGTGTCCTCCTGCTCAGCTACATGGTCCAGCTGGTGTCCAAGGTTCTGCTGGAGGTGGCTTTCATCGTGGGCCAGTACTTCCTGTACGGCTTCATCCTCATGCCCACTAAGATCTCGTGCTCCCAGTACCCCTGTCGCTCTCTGGTGGACTGCTTCATCACCAGACCCACGGAGAAAACCATCTTCATCATCTTCATGCTCTCCATGGCTGTGCTCTCTGTGGTCCTGAATGTGGTGGAGATGTTCCACCTGTTGGTGTCCAAGGTGCAGGAGAAGAAGAGAAGGAGCAGCAGCTGTCTTTCCTCCAGAGATCTACAGTCTGAACAAACTCAGTCCATCTGAAGCCGTCACCGTCTGCTGAGGTTTCTCCACATTCACCTCCAGCAGCCCTGCAATGCATTCTGGGAGCATCTTGGTGGTGTATCTCCATGAAGCTGCAGCTCCATGGTGGTTGTCATGAAGCTGCAGCTCCATGAAGCTGTAGCTCCATGATGTCCATCAAGATGCCCTCAGGATCCTCTGAGGAACGTTCTTGTTTTAATAAATGAAGATAGAATCAGCAGCTTATTTCTCACCTCAGATATTTGTAAAACTCTTTGGTTTATTTTGGTTTTTAACAGTGAAAGTTCCCAAATGGCCACCATGATGGTCCGTTGTTTGTCCAATCAGGTAAAGCCAGGGTTGTTGTAGGGGGCGGAGCCTGTTGGAGAGCACCTGGGGATCACCTGGTTATGCTCTGAAAACAGCACTTGATAATATTTCGTTCTTTACATTCTTTGAATGTTTTCTGAATGTTGCATGAAGATAGTCTTTCCTCTGTGATCACCTGGTGCAACGTTAGAAGAACATTTCCTGATGGTTCTTCAGCAACATCCCAGAAATGTCTTCAGAACGTTGCAGGTAAAATGTTCTACTTCAGTTAATAGATCACACGAACGTTTTTAATCAGTGCACTAAAGTTCCTTAAACATTTCTGGAATGTTGCTTTGAAAATGTTCTTCTTTTGTTGTGATGGAACATAATGTGTTGCCATGGAAACGTCCTCTGACTGTCAGCATTAGTTCACCTGTAACCTCACAGGAACGTTGCTGGAAACGACAGACATCCTGAAAACATTCTGTGAAAGTTATAGTCAAACTTTACAACGTGATTACTGCTAATGTTGGCCAACGTTGTGGAAACGTTCCCTGTTAGCTGTTAGCTTGATCTGTCACTGAGGTTCTGAGGTTCTAGCAGAGTTCTGACTCCCATATTTATTAAAATATCACCAGCAGGATTCACCTCTACAGAATAACCAATCAGCAGCCTGCTTTTAATGTGTTACATTCACCTGAAGTCACCTGAATGAGTCTAGTTTCACATGTAGATTCTCTGCTTTCTGCTGTTAAACTCCATCAGTCTAATCTGTGAATCACGTCTTTCTGCTGATGTAATAAAGTCTGATAATGAAGCTGTGGTTTCAGTTCCATGTGGAGAGACGAGTTGAGACACAAACAGATCAGCCGTCATGTTGAAACTTCAGAAAAACACTGAAGTCGCAGGAAAATCTGGAACTCTGAGTTCAGTTTGTTCACTTTTAGAGAGAAAATCTCAGAAACACAGACGGAAGAAACGTTTCGCAATCAGAAGGATTTAATGAAGGAAGTCACAGAGGAGAGGCAGAAAACACAGAAACAGCCTCTACATGTGGACAGGTGATTTCCTACAGGTAGAGATTCTGTGTTAGAATGAAACCTGAAGGTTCTTCTGTTTCTTATTATCAAACAGCTCCTGTTAGTGGAAGGCTGAGGGAAAACAGCAGAACATTCATAAATAAATCAAACTGTGAACATTAGTTTAAAGAAGTTTCTGAGTTTTTAATAAATTTATTGTCAGAACATTTTACTGGGATTCTGCTGTACACTACGCCACGCCCATTCTGTGACGTCATGTCCATGTGACCGTCTTTTAACCCTTTGATGCATAGAATGGGTCAAAAGTGAGCCAAATCCAATGGAAAATGGTCTCCTGACCCACACTGCGGATCAAAGAGGTAAAATCAATCAATTAATCTATTCTTCTGTGATATCCATCAGCTCATGGATCCGTGTGTTCCGGTCAGAACCAGCAGGGAGAGCTACTGCTGCGTGTCGCTGTTTAACCTCCAATAAAGCTGCAGAGGAAGAAGAAGAAGAAGAAGAAGAAGAAGAAGAAGAAGAAGAAGAAGAAGAAGAAGAAGAAGAAGAAGAAGAAGAAGAAGAAGAAGAAGAAGAAGAAGAAGAAGAAGAAGAAGAAGAAGAAGAAGAAGAAGAAGAAGAAGAAGAAGAAGAAGAAGAAGAAGAAGAAGAAGAAGAAGAAGAAGAAGAAGAAGAAGAACCAGGAAGTAGCAGAAAGACCCGGGAAGGTTGGATCCAGGAGAACAGGACGGGTTCTAATGGTTCTAACGGGTTCTAACAGGCGGTAAGAGAACCTTCAGACTGTTTACAGGAGAACAAGACGGGTTCTAATGATTCTAATGGTTCTAGCGGGTTCTAACAGACGGTAAGAGAACCTTCAGACTGTTTACAGGAGATCTGCTGTTCCACTTTAATTGGCCATCAGGTTAACTGGGGATAAACACAACACAGGCTGCCTGGTTAATAACGAGCCACAAAACTATTTACTGTCTCACCAACAGAAGCTCGCCCACTGCTGTGTGTTTGTGTTAGGGTTCTACACGGTTCTACAGGTTAATTCAATTCAATTCAGTTCAATTCAATTTTATTTATATAGCGCCAATTACAGTCAAATTGTCTCGAGATGCTTTACAGAACCCATATGCCTGAACCCCCAGAGCAGCCCTAAGGAGACAGTGGCAGGAAAACACCCTTTTAACAGGGAAAAAAACCTCGAGCAGAACCCGGCTCTAATGTGGGGGAACCATCTGCTGCTGGCCGGGCGGGTAGAGAGGTAGAGACAGAGATAGAGGGATAGAGATAGAGAGGTAGAGGGGTAGAGGTAGAGGAGGAGGGATGGGAGAAGAAGGGGGTGGGGAACAAGGACCATGTAACACACAGTTGGATACATGTATGATCAGATAGATGATACATACAAAGTACAAGCTAGCATTGAGACTGATTCATAGTTTACTGCTATGGTGTACAGCTCTGGCATTAAATATACTACATATATAGCTGGTGGTAAATTCAAAAATATGTAGACGAGCAAATCAAGTATAGTGAGGGTGATGCAGAGTAGATTGATGGAAATGGGCAGCTGGAAGCAGTGGGCTGGAGGAAGGTCAGCAGCAGCAGCATCCCACAGATGGAGATTAGGCCAGTTGGTGGGAGAACCACCACAGATCTGAAGCATCCAGCTCTGGGATCAGGGACACTCGGAGAAAGGACACAGGGAGAAACAGAGTGAGTGTAATGCAATAATGGTATATATATATTAAATATAATGGTAGATAAAGAAGGGCTCAGTGCATCCAGAGAGGTCCTCCAGCAGCCTAGGCCTGTAGCAGCAGAACTAGGGGCAGAACTAAGGGACGTCCAAGAGGAAGACTCCAGCTGACCCCCTCAGGGTCCCCCAGTCAGACCTAACTATAAGATTTGTCAAAAAGGAAGGTTTTAAGCCTGGTCTTAAAAATAGAGAGGGTGTCCGCCTCCAGAACCCAAACTGGGAGCTGGTTCCACAGGAGAGGAGCTGATAACTGAAGGCTCTGCCTCCCATTCTACTTTTAGAGAGAAGTTACAGGTCACTTCTCCAAGTAAGCCTGCAGTCTGAGAGCGAAGAGTTCTGCTAGGATAATATGGTACTATCAGGTCTTTAAGATATGATGGAGATTGGTTGTTAAGAGCTTTATATGTCAGAAGAAGGATTTTGAATTCTATTCTAGATTTAACAGGAAGCCAATGAAGAGAAACCAATATAGGAGAAATATGATCTCTCTTGCTAACTCCCGTCAGTACTCTGGCTGCAGCGTTTTGGATCAGCTGTAGATGTTTCAGAGAGCTATTGGGACAACCTGATAATAAGGAATTACAGTAGTCAAGCCTAGAAGTAACAAATGCATGGACTAGTTTTTCTGCATCACTCTGAGACAGGATGTTCCTGATTTTCACAATATTTCTCAGGTGGAAAAAGGAAGTCCTACAGATTTGTTTTATGTGTGAGTTAAAGGACATGTCCTGGTCAAAGATAACACCGAGGTTCCTCACAGTAGTACTGGAGGCCAATGTAATGCCATCCAGAGTAACTATATGCTTTGAAGCCCTCAAGTTTCAGAGGAACAGAAAACATTCTTAGACCAACTTCAATTCCCGACCCTAGCAGAAGTTTCAAAAAAGGAATTAGACAGAGATTTAACTACTGAAGAAATATCACAGGCCATCAAAAATATTAACAGTGGTAAGGCCCCTGGGCTGGATGGATTTACGATTGAATTCTATAAAGCTTTTCAAGAAAAATTAACAATCCCACTTTTTAAAATGTATGAAGAAGCTTATCAAAATGGAATTCTCCCACCCACTCTGAGACAGGCAATGATCACACTGATCTTAAAACCTGGTAAGCCGCCTGCAGAATGCTCTTCATTTAGACCAATAAGTCTAATGGGGGTTGATACTAAAATACTTTGTAAAGTTTTAGCAAAAAGACCCCTACATCTCACAATTGGTTCATAATAATCAAAATGGCTTTGTACCAAAACGTCAAGGATTCCACAATATTAGGAGAGTTCTCAATATGATTTATGAGAAATTTGATGCAAAGGATATAGCCTTATTATTGCTGGATGCCCGTCAGGCCTTCGATAGGCTAGAATAGCCATATTTATTTAATGTTCTGCCAAGGTTCGGATTTGGAAACAACTTTCTTAAATGGATTCAGATTTTGTATACAGGACCCACGGCCAGTATTTTAACAAACAATCTAGTTTCAAAACCAATTACATTAGAACGCTCCACACGCCAGGGATGCCCACTATCACCAATGCTATTCATACTGGCTATAGAACCTTTGGCTATGGCAATACGAACACATACAGACCTGTCTGGTATCTGTATAGGAGAACAAGAACACAGGTTGGCTCTATATGCTGATGATTTGATAGTTTTCTTAACAAAGCTGTCTACCAGCATACCAAACCTCATGCAACAAATTGAACTATTTGGACAGTTCTCTGGATATACTATAAACCACTCAAAATCTTCCATACTATTTTTAAATGAGGACGAAAGGCTAAAATCAATCATACAAACCCCGTTTATTAATGCATACGAGGGATTTGTGTATCTTGGAAATTACCCCTGACGTTAAAACCACCGTTGCAAGAAATTACGACCCTTTGATTAGAGAAGTGAAGGCAACTCTGGATAGATGGATGACAATGCCCATATCAATAACTGGCCAAATAAACATGATTAAGATGAACGTGCCACCAAGGTTCTTATACCTCTTTCAATCACTCCCTCTACCACCCCCAAAATTATTCTTTGACGAAGTAAACAGTATTTTTAATGCATTCATTTGGAATAATAATAAGTCCAGGCTGAGACTACGCTTGCTGTACCTGCCATATGAAAGAGGAGGGCTAAAACTGCCAAATCTGAAATGGTATTACTGGTCTGCGCAGTTACGCTCAGCCATGTTTTACTTTTCAACTGAGATACCCACAGCCTGGGTAAATATTGAACAAACATCAGTACCAAACTTTGCATTAAAACTGTATTTGTACTCTGCAAATCCCAAATGCTTAAAGAAAATAACAAACAACCCTTTTCTTAAAAACATCATAGACGTTTGGTATAGGGCACATCAACATGTTGGCGATCTCCCTCCTATTTTACGTCTTTCCCCTATATGGGGCAACGAGTGCTTCAAGGCAGGAAGAGCAGATGGAGGTTTCAAAACTTGGGCACATAAAGGTGTACAGAAGATGGCAGACCTTTATAAGGATGGTAGTCTCCTCATATTTGACCAACTATGTCAAACATATGACATTCCAAAGAAACATTTTTTAAAAATATTTACAAGTAAAACATTCCATCATGTCAACATACAAACACATTATATCTGAACCTCTGCTATCACATCTGGAGAACCTTACACTCCAAAACTTAGAGGAGAAAGGTCAAATTTCTTGATTTTATGCAGCTCTATTAGCACATGATAAGGGAACCACCACTGACAAGCTGGATGCATGGAGATCTGATCTTCAAGAGGATATACGTGAAGTAGATTGGGAAAGTGCATGTTTAAAAGCCCAAACTCAATCAATCAACACAAGAAAGAAACTCCTCCAATATAAGTGGTTGATGAGAACTTACATAACTCCAATCAAACTGAATCGTTGGTCGCCCAATATCCCAGACACGTGCAGCAAATGCTTAGAAGAAAAGGGTACTCTGTTTCATTGTGTTTGGGGCTGTTCAAAATTACAGAAGTTCTGGAAATCAGTCATACGAACTTTGTCTAAGATTGTTGGTGTGAGGGTGCCTCTTCACGCAAGGACGTGTGTGTTGGGTATATTTCCGGAGAACTGTATTTTCACTTCAAGTCAGTCAACACTCATCGATTTTGGACTCCTGCAGGCCAGGAGGCTGATATCTTTATACTGGAAGAAAATGGACGTACCCTCAATACATATTTGGGTGAGGGAGATGGTATCTTGTGTTGTACTAGAATGACTTACTTATATTTCAGAGGAAGAGGAGGGGACTTTGGGAAAATATGGTCACCTTTAACTGAGTTTCTCAGATGTTATGAAGCCAATTAATTTTGACAGTGGTGCTGAATTGTTGAGCTGTATGCTGTGTATTTATATTTATTTTTCTTTATTTATTTACTTATTTTTATTTATTTTTTCATTTTTTCACTCTTTTATTTATTTGGGGGGATCATGTTGCTCTTTGTTTGTTTCATGTTGAGTATATTAAGTTTTTCATAATATAAAGCCCAATAAAGATATTGTTTAAAAAAAACAAAAAAAAAAACTATATACTTTGAAAGCAAGTTTCTAAGATGTTTGGGGCCAAATACAATGACTTCAGTCTTGTCTGAATTTAGTAGTAAGAAATTATAGGTCATCCAGGTTAGGGTTCCTACAGGGTTCTACAGGGTTAGGGTTCTACAGGGTTAGGATTAGTCTGAGTTCAGTGGAACAGATCCAGAGCAGAATTTCAGGTTTAACTCGGATTTGTTCTCAGAAACACTCAGATCCTCAGCAGCCTCCCATCAGAACAACACGCAGCAGAACATTAACTGGATCTGATGAAATACATCAGAACAAACTGAGACCACATTGTTAAAACTAGTCACTCAGAAAACAATAAAAACACGTTCAGTTCTCCGTCCTAATGTCATTTCAGAGCATGTTAACCGCTGACAGGATTAGAAATGATGGAAGTAAAGGGACAAACCCCAACTACATGACACAAAACAAAAAAAGACAAAAAAGTTTCAAAGCAACAAAAAATGGACAACACAAATGAGGCAAAAAACCACAAAATGACAAAAACGACACAGAAATCAGTGAATAAAGCAAAACACAAAATGACAAAAATAAGACAAAAAACACAAGTGAGACAAAAAATCCCACAAAATGACAAAAACATGAGACAAGCAACAAAAGTCAGATAAAAACAACAAAAACAGACAAAACCTGACAAAAGAACAATGAACAATCTAGTATTTTGCTTTCTGATCCAAACAACTTGTCATGGTCAAGAAATTATTTTAAATTTCTAGTTTTACTAATTTACAATCTGTAGTTAATGTCTTCTCTGGAATTTTTACACTTTGAGGGCCGGATTGGACCTTCTGGAGGACCGCTTTTGGCCCCCGGGCCACATGTTGGACACCCCTGAACTAACTGATCCATTTGGTGCTTTTCAGTGTTTTCAGGTGTTTGGTGGTAAAATGAGACGAATTTAGTAAAAAGCTGCTGATTTTATGTTCCACTAGAATGTTCTACAGGTTAGGGTTCTATAGGGTTCTACAGGGTTAGGGTTCTACAGGGTTCTACAGAGCTAGGGTTCTACAGGGTTCTACAGGGTTAGGGTTCTACAGGGTTCTCCAGGGTTAGGGTTCTACATGGTTCTCCAGGGTTCTCCAGGGTTAGGGTTTTACAGGGTTCTACAGGTCCATCTGGTTCTCGGTGAATTAATTTCCAGCTTCCTGATTGGTTGTGTTCTCACAGAGCTTCAGGATGATGATTGGTCCGGAGCAGGAGGCTCTGATTGGCCGAGTGTTTGAGTCCTACCTGACAGAGCATCACCATGGAGACCTGCTGCAGCTCTCTGGAGGTCCTCCTGAGGAGATCCACCGTCCTGTGGTGGTCAACGCCATGACGCTGTTCGAGACCAGCATGGAGGTACGAGAACCTAGAACCCAGTGAGTCATCCTCAGAGTAGAACCAGAACGTAGAACCTAGAACCCAGTGAGTCATCCTCAGAGTAGAACCAGAACTAGAACCTAGAACCCAGTGAGTCATCAGACAGCAGAACCAAGATGGAACCAACTTCAGTAGATCCTGACTATCTACTAACGTCTTCTGACAGCAAATGGCTGAATTTAGTCGTATTTACAGGGAACCACAGAAAGGAGAACCGTTACTCTGAAATGTTAAATATCATCTTCAGTTTGTTTGAGATGGAACTTTTTCACTTTGTTCATAGAAACTTAAATTCTAAATGATTAAATTCTGTTCCATCTTCAATGAATCATTCAGTCGTGATGGAGTGTAACGGTTTGTTTTGATAAGATGAACTCATTTGGAATTCCAGTGGAACATGATCAGTTTAATTGGTTCTTAGATTCATGGATGTAGAACCGTGGTGAGAAAAGTCCTGTCTGGAATCCTGGTGAATGTTATTCTCATGTTTTTATTTTTCTAACCTTTCAGTTATTTAAGTTCTGCTGATGTTCCTCCTCTGATCCAACGCTGATGATGAGGTTCTGTGTTCTCCGTGTTCTCAGGTTGGAGATTATTTCAATGCTTTCCCTGAAGATGTTCTGGCCGTGTTTGATAAAGTTCTACACAGAAAAGCTGTGGAGACGTCACAGGGTTCTCCTCTCAGACCCGACGGAAGGAACCCAACTTTCCACGCCAGAATCACAGGTCAGGATCCAGCTGAGGTCCAGATGTTCTCAGGTCCAGATGTTCACAGGTCCAGATGTTCAGAGATCCGGATGTTTAGAGGTCCAGATGTTTAGAGGTCCAGATGTTCAGAGATCCAGATATGTTCAGAGGTCCGGATGTACTCAGGTCCAGATGTTCAGAGGTCCAGATGTTCAGAGATCCAGATGTTCTGAGGTCCAGATGTTCAGCGATCCAGATGTTGTCAGATCCAGATGTTCTCAGGTCCAGATGTTCAGAAGGCCAGATGTTCTTGGGTTCAGATGATGTCCAAATATTGTCAGGTCCAGATATTCCCAGGTCCAGATGTTCAGAGATTCAGATGTTGTCAGGTCCGGATGTTCAGAGGGCCAGATGTTCACAGGGCCGGATGATCAGAGGGCCAGATGTTTAAAGGTCCAGATGTTCTCAGGTCCAGATGTTCAGAGATCCAGATATTTACAGGTCCAGATGTTCAGAGATCCAGATATTTACAGGGCCAGATGTTCAGAGATCCAGATGTTCTAAGGTCCAGATGTTCAGAGGGCCAGATGTTCTCAGGTCCAGATGTTCAGAGGGCCGGATGTTCTCAGGTCCAGATGTTCACAGGTCCAAATGTTCTCAGGTCCAGATGTTCAGAGGTCCAGATGTTCAGAGATCCGGATGTTCACAGGTCCAGACGTTCTCAGATCCAGACGTTCAAAGGTCCAGACGTTCAAAGGTCCAGACGTTGACAGGTCCAGATGTTCAAAGGTCCAGATGTTCAGAGGTCCAGATGTTCAGAGATCCAGATATTCTCAGGTCCCGATGTTCACAGGTCCAAATGTTCAGAGATCCAGATGTTCTGATGTCCAGATGTTTAGAGGTCCAGATGTTCAAAGATCCAGATATTTACAGGTCCAGATGTTCAGAGATCCAGATGTTCAGAGGTCCAGATGTTGTCAGGTCCGGATGTTCTCAGGTCCAGATGTTCAGAGGGCCAGATGTTCACAGGTCCAAATGTTCAAAGGTCCAGACGTTCTCAGGTCCAGACGTTCAAAGGTCCAGACGTTGACAGGTCCAGATGTTCACAAGTCCAGATGTTCAAAGGTCCAGATGTTCAGAGGTCCAGATGTTCAGAGATCCAGATATTCTCAGGTCCCGATGTTCACAGGTCCAGATGTTCACAGGTCCAAATGTTCAAAGGTCCAGACGTTCTCAGGTCCAGACGTTCAGAGGTCCAGACGTTGACAGGTCCAGACGTTCAGAGGTCCAGATGTTCAGAGATCCAGATATTCTCAGGTCCAGATGTTCACAGGTCCAGATGTTCAGAGATCCGGATGTTCTGAGGTCCGGATGTTCTGAGGTCCAAATTTTCTGAGGTCCAGATGTTTAGAGGTCCAGATGTTCAAAGATCCAGATATTTACAGGTCCAGATGTTCAGAGGTCCAGATATTCAGAGGTCCAGATGTTGTCAGGTCCGGATGTTCAGAGGGCCAGATGTTCACAGGGCCGGATGATCAGAGGGCCAGATGTTTAAAGGTCCAGATGTTCTCAGGTCCAGATGTTCAGAGATCCAGATATTTACAGGTCCAGATGTTCAGAGATCCAGATATTTACAGGGCCAGATGTTCTCAGGTCCAGATGTTCAGAGGGCCAGATGTTCTCAGGTCCGGATGTTCAGAGGGCCGGATGTTCTCAGGTCCAGATGTTCACAGGTCCAAATGTTCTCAGGTCCAGATGTTCAGAGGTCCAGATGTTCAGAGATCCGGATGTTCACAGGTCCAGATGTTCTCAGGTCCAGATGTTTAGAGGTCCGGATGTTCAGAGGGCCAGATGTTCACAGGTCCGGATGTTCAGAGGGCCAGATCTTCAAAGGTCCAGATGTTCAGAGATCCAGATATTTACAGGTCCAGATGTTCAGAGATCCAGATGTTCAGCAGGCCAGATGTTCAGAGGGCCGGATGTTCAGAGGGCCAGATGTTCAGAGGTCCAGATGTTCAAAGGTCCAGGTGTTCAGAGGTCCAGCTGTTCAGAGGGCCAGATGTTCTCAGGTCCAGATGTTCTCAGGTCCAGATATTCAGAGGTCCAGATGTTCTCAGGTCCAGATATTCAGAGGGCCAGATGTTCTCAGGTCCAGATTTTCAGAGGGCCAGATGTTCACAGGTCCAGATGTTCAGAGGTCCAGATGTGGCTCAATGGTGCAGTGGTTCGTCTACTGATCGCAAGGTCAGCGGTTTTCCCTCCACATGAAGCACTTTGTAGAACGCTTTGAGAATCGTGGAGGTAGAAAACCCGTAGAGTTTAACCTGAGTTTAACATTAACTTAACCTGAGTTTAACCTGGGTTTAAGACTAGTTAAACCAGGCTTTAACCTGGGTTTAGGACCAGTTAAACCAGGCTTTAACCCAGGTTTGGGACTAGTTAAACCAGGCTTTAACCCAGTCTTTCTGCTGCAGACTAACTGAGGTTTTATTCCAGGCCTGCCGGTGTGTCCAGAGCTGACCAGAGACACCGTCCCTCGGTCCAGAGACGTCGGACACTTCCTGTCTGTGACTGGTACCGTCATACGAACCAGCGTTGCCAAGGTAACAATCTGTCACATGATCAGGTTTCACTAGTCAGCTGGTTCCACACATTAAATGTTGAGTTTCTGCTGTAAGTTGAGGCGGCACGTGGGTTCTGTAAAGCATCTTGAGACAATTTGACTTGTAACTGGCGCTATATACCGCCACCACACACACACACAAAAAAAGAGTGGCTACTGAGAGCACCACAGTTATCTGTCGTTTACCTTAGTACTCGCGAGTACCCGACACAGTGCAGGACTGCTGTGAAGGTGGAGACATGCGGCGGTGGAGTATTTGCGACTATTAAAAAAAAAAAAAATAATAAAATAAATTTAAAGGGGCGGTGCTGGGATTTTAGCAGTGGCGGGCCGCTGCTGCAGAATCAATGTAGAGGAAACCCTGGACAAAGATAACCAAAGCAAACACAAAATGCAGTTTTTAAATGACGATTTAATGTTTTAAGGATCAAAACGATCCAAACCTACCTGCCCTGTGCGAAAAAGTAATTGCCCCCCTTGTTAAATCATGGATTAACTGTGGATAATCACATATTTTGGAAAGAGAGTTCAGTTTCACTGACCACACCCAAACCTGATGACCTCCAGACCTGTTCAATCCAGAAACCACTTCAATAGAACCTGTCTGACTAAATGAAGACGACCAGAAGATCTCAGAAAGCTGCAACTAAATGATCCAAAGAGATTCAAGAACATTTGACATCTATCAGTCTGGAAAGGGTTCAAAACCGTTTCTAAAGCTTCAGGACTCCAGAGAACCACAGTGGAGAAAACATGGAACAGTGGAGAACTTTCCGGCCTTCCAGAATTAACCCCAAGAGCACAGAGACGACTCATCCAGGAGGTCACAAAGGAACCCAGGAGAACATCTGAAGTTCTGCAGGCCTCCCTGGCCTCAGTTAAGGTCAGAGTTCATGACTCAACAATAAGGAAGAGACTGGACAGAAATGGATCCATGGCAGAGTTCCAAGGAGAAAACCACTGATGACCAACAAAAACATGAAGGAAGCAAACATCTGGATGATCCCCAAGACCTTAGGGAGAATATTCTACGGGCTGATGAGACCAAAGTAGAACTTTCTGGAAGGTGTGTGTCTCGTTCCATCTGGAGAAAGAACATCCTCAACAGTCCAGCATGGTGGTGGTGGTGGTGTGATGGTCTGAGGACCTGGACGACTTGCTGTGATTGATGGAACCATGAATTCTGATCTCTACCAGAACATCCTGAAGGAGAACGTTCCACCATCAGTTCCTGACCTCCAACTGAAGCTCACTTGGGTTCTGCAGCAGAACAACGATCCAAAGCACACCAGGAAGTCGACTTCTGAACGTCTTAAAGAACTAAATGAAGGTTCTGGAGCATCCGAGTCAAAGTCTGGACCTGAATCTGATTGAAACCTGGCAGGACCTTAAAAAGGAAGTTGATGCTGGAAAACCCTCCAGTGCTGCTGAATTAAACCATTCTGTAGAGAAGAGTGGACCAGAACATCTCCACTGAGATAAGAAAGACTCACTGGTAGTTTTAGAAAATGCTGTTGAGGGCGGAACAACCAGGTATTAGCTTTAGGGGGCACACACTTTTTTTTACGCGGGCAGGGAGCTGTGAAGTGTTTATATTCTTTAATAAATAAAATCATCATTTAAAAACTGCATTTTGTATTTACTTTGGTTATCTTTGATATTTACATTATAATAATAATTAATTTGATGATCTTCGACATTAAAGTGGAGAAAATATGAAAAACGATAAGACTTTGAGAAGAAGGGGGCAAATACTTCTTCACTCCACTGAACATCAGAATAGAAAGCTGTGTAAACATCCAGTGCTTTAGTGAAAGAATTAAAAGTAGTCGGACTAAAATGCATGAAGTCAGTTTATTTAATATTTTACTGCTAGAAGTCACCAGCAGCTCTGCTCTATAAAATCTGGAACAGAAACCCTGTGATACATGTAAATAACGTGTTTAAGGAGCAGCAGCAGAAACCCTGTGATACATGTAAATAACGTGTTTAAGGAGCAGCAGCAGAAACCACATCATACATGTAAATAACGTATTTAAGGAGCAGCAGAAGAAACCATATCATACATGTAAATAACGTGTTTAAGGAGCAGCAGCAGAAACCACATCATACATGTAAATAACGTGTTTAAGGAGCAGCAGCAGAAACCACATCATACATGTAAATAACGTGTTTAAGGAGCAACAGCAGAAACCCATTCATACATGGAAATAACGTGTTTAAGGAGCAGCAGCAGAAACCTCGTCATATATGTAAGTAACGTGTTTAATGAGCAGCAGCAGAAACCTCATCATATATGTAAGTAACGTGTTTAATGAGCAGCAGCAGAAACCCCGTCATATATGTAAATGCCGTGTTTAAGGAGCAGCAGCAGAAACCACGTCATATATCTAAATAACGTGTTTATTGAGCAGCAGCAGAAACCACGTCATATATGTAAATAACGTGTTTATTGAGCAACAGCAGAAACCCCATCATACATGGAAATAACGTGTTTAAGGAGCAGCAGCAGAAACCACGTCATACATGTAAATAATGTGTTTAAGGAGCAGCAGCAGCAGAAACCACGTCATATATGTAAATAACGTGTTTAAGGAGCAGCAGCAGAAACCCTGTCATACATGGAAATAATGTGTTTAAGGAGCAGCAGCTGAAACCTTGTCATACATGTAAATAACGTGCTTAAGGAGCAGCAGCAGAAACCTCGTCATACATGTAGATAACGTGTTTAATGAGCAGCAGCAGAAACCACGTCATACATGTAAATAGCATGTTTAATGAGCAGCAGCAGAAACCTCGTCATACATGTAGATAACGTGTTTAAGGAGCAGCAGCAGAAACCACGTCATGCATGTAAATAGCATGTTTATTGAACAACAGCAGAAACATCGTCATACATGTAAATAACATGTTTATTGAGCAACAGCAGAAACCGCATCATACATGTAAACAGCGTGTTTAAGGAGCAACAGCAGAAACCCCGTCATCTATGTAAATAACGCGTTTAATGAGAAGCAGCAGAAACCACGTCATACATGTAAATAACGTGTTTAATGAGCAGCAGCAGAAACCTCATCATATATCTAAATAACGTGTTTAATGAGCAGCAGCAGAAACCACGTCATACATGTAAATAACGTGTTTAAGGAGCAGCAGCAGAAACCACGTCATACACGTATATAACGTGCTTAATGAGCATCAGCAGAAACCCCGTCATATATGTAAGTAACGTGTTTAATGAGCAGCAGCAGAAACCCCGTCATATATGTAAATAACGTGTTTATTGAGCAGCAGCAGAAACCCCGTCATATATGTTAATAACGTGTTTATTGAGCAGCAGCAGAAACCCCATCATACATGGAAATAACATGTTTAAGGAG
Organism: Amphiprion ocellaris; assembly: GCF_022539595.1. Taxonomy (NCBI): domain Eukaryota; kingdom Metazoa; phylum Chordata; class Actinopteri; family Pomacentridae; genus Amphiprion; species Amphiprion ocellaris. The sequence continues at coordinate 211,008 of NC_072777.1, read as the reverse complement.
CAGCAGCAGAAACCACATCATACATGTAAATAATGTGTTTAAGGAGCAGCAGCAGAAACCACGTCATATATGTAAATATTGTGTTTATTGAGCAGCAGCAGAAACCATGTCATACATGTAAATAACGGGTTTAAGGAGCAGCAGGAGAAACCCCGTCATACATGGAAACAATGTGTTTAAGGAGCAGCAGCTGAAACCTTGTCATACATGTAAATAATGTGTTTAATGAGCAGCAGCAGAAACCACGTCATACATGTAGATAACGTGTTTAATGAGCAGCAGCAGAAACCACGTCATGCATGTAAATAGCATGTTTATTGAGCAACAGCAGAAACATCGTCATACATGTAAATAACATGTTTATTGAGCAACAGCAGAAACCGCGTCATACATGTAAATAGCGTGTTTAAGGAGCAACAGCAGAAACAACGTCATACATGTAAATAACGTGTTTAAGGAGCAGCAGCAGAAACCTTGTCATACTTGTAAATAACGTGTTTAACGAGCAGCAGCAGAAACCACGTCATACATGTAAATAGCATGTTTAATGAGCAGCAGCAGAAACATTGTCATACATGTAAATAACATCTTTCATGAGCAACAGCAGAAACCCCATCATACATGTAAATAACATGTTTAAGGAGCAGCAGCTGAAACCTTGTCATACATGTAAATTGCATGTTTAAGGAGCAGCAGCAGAAACCATATCATACATGTAAATAACATGTTTAATGAGCAGATGCAGAATCCATGTCACACATGTAAATAACGTGTTTAATGAGCAGCAGCAGAAACCACGTCATACATGTAAATAACGTGTTTAATGAGCAGCCGCAGAAACCACATCATACATGTAAATAACGTGTTTAATGAGCAGCAGCAGAAACCACGCCATACATGTAAATAACGTGTTTAATGAGCAGCCGCAGAAACCACGTCATACATGTAAATAACGTGTTTAAGGAGCAGCAGCAGAAACCTCGTCATACATGTAAATAGCATGTTTAATGAGCTGCAGCAGAAACCTCGTCATACATGTAAATAGCATGTTTAATGAGCTGCAGCAGAAACCTTGTCATACATGTAGATAACGTGTTTAATGAGCAGCAGCAGAAAGCACATCATACATGTAAATAACGTGTTTAATGAGCAACAGCAGAAAGCACATCATACATGTAAATAACATGTTTAATGAGCAGCAGCAGAAACCACATCATACATGTAAATAATGTGTTTAGGCTATTCAGTGAATCTGAGGGGAACTTTAGAAACGTCTCAAATATAAAACATAAATTGTAAATTCATGTTTTCTGACAGCTTTGTGGTCAATAGTGGTAGTTGGTCAGAAGGTGGCGCTGTAGGGAAGCTTTTTATTTTTATTTCTGATGTGACGCTCTAGAATGTTAGTTCTTGTGAGAACATAGATCCGATGTTCCTTACCTGTCAGTTGTTTTTCCACTGTTAACCCTGGTTCCTCTCAGGTTCTGGAGTTTGAGCGGGACTACATCTGTACGAAGTGCCGTCATGTTTTCACGGTCCAGGCCGACTTTGACCAGTTCTACACCTTTGTTCCTCCGCGGAGCTGCTCCAACCAGGCAGGATGTAACTCCTTCAAGTTCAGCTGTTTGTCGGAGGGCTGTGAACCTTCATCCTGCAGGGACTACCAGGAGATCAAGATCCAGGAGCAGGTAGGTCTGATTGTTACTGGCTGCAGTATCAGGACGGTTTCCCCTGAAGACTCATCCTGATTTATCTTCAGTCTAACATCTGGACCTGAATCATCTCCTCAGGTGCAGCGTCTGACGGTGGGCAGCATCCCTCGCTCTGTGGTGGTGGTTCTGGAGGACGACCTGGTGGACAGCTGTAAGTCAGGTGAGAGCTCTGAAGCTACACCTGAGGTTCTACTGAGGCTGAACGACCGGACCAGAGCTCATATAGAAGTCCTGCTTCAACTAAAGTTCACTGCAACACATTTAAAACCACCATCGTCTCTAAAACCACCGAACAGAACGTAGGTCTGAGCTCAGCTGTTCTATCTGAGAACCTCCACAGCTGTTCTGCTCCATGTCCAGTGTTCAGTTTCACTGTTCAGTTCTAGTGTTCAGTTCCAGAGTTTAGTTCCAGTGTTCAGTTCCAGTGTTCAGTTCCAGTGTTCAGTTCCAGAGTTTAGTTCCAGAGTTCAGTTCCAGTGTTCAGTTCCAGTGTTCAGTTCCAGTGTTCAGTTCGAGAGTTTAGTTCCAGTGTTCAGTTCCAGAGTTCAGTTCCAGTGTTCAGTTCCAGAGTTTGGTTCCAGAGTTTAGTTCCAGTGTTCAGTTCCAGAGTTCAGTTCCAGAGTTTAGTTCCAGTGTTCAGTTCCAGTGTTCAGTTCGAGAGTTTAGTTCCAGGGTTCAGTTCCAGTGTTTAGTTCCAGTGTTCAGTTCCAGTGTTCAATTCGAGAGTTTAGTTCCAGTGTTCAGTTCCAGAGTTCGGTTCCAGAGTTCGGTTCCAGAGTTTGGTTCCAGAGTTTAGTTCCAGTGTTCAGTTCCAGTTTTCAGTTCGAGTTTCGTTCCAGTGTTCAGTTCCAGTGTTCAGTTCCAGTGTTCAGTTCCAGAGTTCAGTTCCAGAGTTCAGTTCCAGTGTTCAGTTCGAGAGTTTAGTTCCAGTGTTCAGTTCCAGAGTTCAGTTCCAGTGTTCAGTTCCAGAGTTTAGTTCCAGAGTTTGGTTCCAGAGTTTAGTTCCAGAGTTCAGTTTCGGAGTTTAGTTCCAGTGTTCAGTTCCAGAGATTAGTTCCAGTGTTTAGTTCCAGTGTTTAGTTCCAGTCTCCAGTGATGTTCTTGTGGTCTCCTCCAGGAGATGAGGTGACGGTCTACGGGGTGGTGTGTCAGCGCTGGAGGCCCCTGTTTGAAGGTTCTCGCTGTGAGGTGGAGCTGGTCCTGAAAGCCAACAACATGGAGGTCAACAACCAGCAGACGGCTGCTGCTCTGCTCATCAAGGACGTCCAGAATGAGTTTGAGGAGTTCTGGCAGAGCTTCAGAACTGACCCCATCACCGGTACGGATCACACACATTGCTGGTGTTTGTTCCTGACCTCAGGCTGAACCCAGATGTTCTCTCTCTGCAGGAAGGAACCACATCCTGCTGAGTCTGTGTCCGCAGGTCTTTGGGATGTACGTGGTGAAGCTGGCCGTGGCCTTAGTGCTGGCTGGAGGCGTTCAGAGAGTGGACTCCTCTGGAACCAAGATCAGAGGTAGGTCTCTGGTCCTCTGGAACCAAGATCAGAGGTAGGTCTCTGGTCCTCTGGAACCAAGACCAGAGGTAGGGCTCTGGTCCCGGATCAGTTTAATTTGAACGTTTTTTTCTCTGTTTTCCTGTTGTTGGTTCCGGTTCTGCAGGTGAGTGCCACATGCTGCTGGTTGGAGATCCAGGAACAGGAAAGTCTCAGTTCCTGAAGTACGCAGCAAAGATCACGCCTCGGTCCATCCTCACAGCTGGAATCGGATCCACCAGCGCAGGTAGAGTTCCTTCATCAGGAACATGTTCAGATGGTATTACACACTGAGTCTGGTATTTAAAGGTTCTGACAGTGTTCTTTAAAGGTTGTGACAGTGTTGTTTAAAGGTTCTGACAGCGTTCTTTAAAGGTTCTGACAGTGTTATTTATAGGTTCTGACTGTTATTGTAAGGTTCTGACAGCGTTCTTTAAAGGTTCTGACAGTGTCATTGAAAAGTTCTGACAGCGTTCTTTAAAGGTACTGACAGTGTTATTTAAAGGTTCTGACAGCGTTCTTTAAAGGTTCTGACAGTGTCATTTAAAGGTTCTGACAGTGTTATTTAAAGGTTCTGACAGTGTCATTTAAAGGTTCTGACAGTTAAAGGTTTTGACAGCATTCTTTAAAGGTTCTGACAGTGTCATTGAAAAGTTCTGACAGTGTTCTTTAAAGGTTCTGACAGTGTTATTTAAAGGTTCTGACAGCGTTCTTTAAAGGTTCTGACAGTGTCATTTAAAGGTTCTGACAGTGTTATTTAAAGGTTCTGACAGTGTCATTTAAAGGTTCTGACAGTTAAAGGTTTTGACAGCATTCTTTAAAGGTTCTGACAGCGTTCTTTAAAGGTTCTGACAGTGTGATTTAAAGATTCTGACAGCATTTTTTAAAGGTTCTGACAGTGTCATTTAAAAGTTCTGACAACGTTCTTTAAAGGTTCTGACAGTATTAACGTGTTATTTAAAGGTTCTGACAGCATTCTTTAAAGGTTCTGACAGTATTGATGTGTTATTTACTGGTTCTGACAGTGTTCTTTAAAGGTTTTGACAGTGTCTTTTAAAGGTTCTGACAGTGTCTTTTAAAGGTTCTGACAGCGTTTTTAAAGGTTCTGACAGCGTTTTTAAAGGTTCTGACAGTATTAACGTGTTATTTAAAGGTTCTGACAGCGTTCTTTAAAGGTTCTGACAGTATTGATGTGTTATTTACTGTATCTGACAGCATTCTTTAAAGGTTCCGACAGCGTTCATTAAAGGTTCTGACAGTGTGATTTAAAGGTTCTGACAGCGTTTTTTAAAGGTTCTGACAGTATTAATGTGTTATTTAAAGGTTCTAACAGCGTTCTTTAAAGGTTTTGACAGTACAAACGTGTTCTGTAATGAAGGTCTGACGGTGTTGACGTGTTCTTTAAAGGTTCTAACAGTGTTAACGTGTTCTGTGAGGAAGGTCTGACAGTGGCGGTGGTGAAGGATGGAGGTGAGTGGCACCTGGAGGCCGGAGCTCTGGTTCTGTCTGATGGAGGTCTGTGCTGCATCGATGAGTTCAACAGCATCAAGGAACACGATCGGATCAGCATCCATGAAGCCATGGAGCAGCAGTCCATCAGCGTGGCCAAAGCCGGGTCAGAACACGTATACAACTAATCAAACTCTCTGGTGGAACCTCCACAGTGGACCACCTGACGGTCCAGCAGGGTTCTGATGTTCTTTCTCCTCCAGGATGGTCTGTAAGCTCAACACTCGGGCCACCATCCTGGCAGCCACCAACCCTAAAGGCCGCTACGACCCCAGAGAGCCGCTATCGGTCAACGTGGCTCTGGCCAGTCCTCTGCTGAGCCGCTTCGACCTGGTTCTGGTTCTGCTGGACTCTAGGAACCCAGACTGGGACCGCATCATCTCCTCCTTCATCCTAGAGGACCGAGGTGAGGAGCAGTCCAGGAAGTACCAGAGGAACACATGAACACGCTTTACACACATTAACAAACATGAACAAGCTTCACACATGAACATGCTTCACACACATGAACACACTTCACACACATGAACACGCTTCACACACATGAACACACATGAACACGTTTCACACACATGAACACGCTTCACACACATGAACACGCTTCACACACATGAACACGCTTCACACACATGAACACGCTTCACGCGCATGAACACGCTTCACATGCATGAACACGCTTTTCAATTCAATTTTATTTATATAGCGCCAATTACAGTCAAATTGTCTCAAGACGCTTTACAGAACCCATATGCCTGAATCCCCAGAGCAGCCCTAAGGAGACAGTGGCAGGAAAACACCCTTTTAACAGGGAAAAAACCTTGAGCAGAACCTGGCTCTTTATGTGGGGGAACCCATCTGCCTGCAGGAAGGAGGGTTCAGAGGGACAGAAGAGGTAGAGATAGAGGTAGAGAGGCGGGGGGCAGGGGGCAGGGGGCAAGGACCATAAAACACACAATTTGATGCATGCATGACAGGACAGATGATACATGCAAAGTACAACTAACATGGAAACTGATTATAGTTTACTGCTATGGTGTATGGCTCTGGCATAAAATATACTAAATATATAGCTGGTGGTAAATTCAAAAATATGTAGACGAGCAAATCAAGTATAGTGAGGGAGATGCAGAGTAGATTGATGGAAATGGGCAGCTGGAAGCAGTGGGCTGGAGGAAGGTCAGCAGCAGCAGCATCCCACAGATGGAGATTAGGCCAGTTGGTGGGAGAACCACCACAGATCTGAAGCATCCAGCTCTGCGATCAGGGACACTCGGAGAAAGGACACAGGGAGAAACAGAGTGAGTGTAATGCAATAATGGTATATATATATATTAAATATAATGGTAGATAGAGAAGGACTCAGTGCATCCAGAGAGGTCCTCCAGCAGCCTAGGCCTGTAGCAGCAGAACTAGGGGCAGAACTAAGGGACGTCCAAGAGGAAGACTCCAGCTGACCCCCTCAGGGTCCCCCAGTCAGTCCTAACTATAAGATTTGTCAAAAAGGAAGGTTTTAAGCCTCCAGAACCCAAACTGGGAGCTGGTTCCACAGGAGAGGAGCTGATAACTGAAGGCTCTGCCTCACATTCTACTTTTAGAGATTCTAGGAACAACAAGTAAGCCTGCAGTCTGAGAGCGAAGAGTTCTGCTAGGATAATATGGTACTATCAGGTCTTTAAGATATGATGGAGATTGGTTGTTAAGAGCTTTATATGTCAGAAGAAGGATTTTGAATTCTATTCTAGATTTAACATCTGTACTCGATGATACATCTGTAGGAAGGGCCAGATTAATTTTTTCTCTAATTGTAATAATTTTATTTGTAAAGAAGCTCATGAAGTCGTTACTGCTCAAAGTTAAAGGAATATAAGGTTCAACAGAGCTCTGACTCTTTGTGAGCCTGGCTACAGTGCTGAAGAGAAACCTGGGGTTGTTCTTGTTTTCCTCTATTAAAGATGAATAATATGTTGTCCTGGCATTACCAAGAGCTTTTTTATAAATTACTAGACTATTTTTCCAAGCTACATAAACTTTCTCTAAATTAGTGGAATACCACTTCCTTTCCAGCTTTCGGGACGCCTGCTTTAAAGTCTACAGCTGGGAATTCTACCAAGGAGCAGGTCCTCTCTGAGATAGAACTTTCTTTTTTACAGGTGCAACACTATCAAGTTATTAACAATATAATCCACTTCTGTGGGGATAAAATTATAATATTTCCCTTCCATTTTATCAGTAAGTGGTGCTAAAGTAAATAGAGAGGGTATTATTTCCTTAAATTTAGTCACCGAATTGTCAGACAGACATCTACTGTAATGATGTTTATTCTTAACTCCTATACAAGCTATTGTTGTAAATTGAAATGTTACCATAAAATGTTCAGAAAGAAGAGGGTTCTGGGGAAATACTGTTAACTGTTTGACTTCTATGCCGTAAGTCAGAACGAGGTCAAGGGTATGATTAAAACTATGAGTTGGTTTCTTTACATGTTGAGAAAACCCAATTGAGTCTAATATTGAATTAAAAGCAGTCGTAAGGCTGTCACTGTCCACGTCAACATGAATGTTAAAGTCACCCACAATAATCACTTTATCTGCGCTGAGCACTAAATCAGATAAAAAGTCTGAGAATTGAGATAAAAACTCAGAGTTAGGAGCAGGAGGACGATATACAACAACAAATAAAACTGGTTTCTGAGCTTTCAAATCTGGATTAGAGAGACTGAGTGTAAGATTTTCAAATGAATTGTAACTAGGTTTAGGTCTCTGGTTCATTTTTAAGCTAGAGAGGTAAAGTGCTGCCACTCCTCCTCCTTGGCCTGTGATTCTAGGAACATGACAGTTAGTATGACTAGTAGGAGTTGATTCATTTAGACTAACATATTCTTCCTGCTGCAACCAGGTTTCAGTCAAACAGAACAAATCAATCTGGTGATCAGTTATCAAATCATTTACTAACAGAGATTTAGACGAGAGAGATCTAATATTTAATAGACGACATTTAATTGTCCTGTTTCTTCGCTCAGTTGAAATAGTGGTATTAATTTTTATTAGATTTTTATGGTTACTATGTCTTTTGTTTATATTTGAATTGTTTAATTTATTGAATTTTGGTGGTCGGGGGACAGACACAGTCTCACTGACAGCTGAGAGGAAACTGCAGAGAGGTGTGGAAGACTACAACTCTGCATCCTGGTCTGAACTCTGGGTTGTCATGCTTTAGGAGTTCTAATAAAATCAGCCATATTCCTAGAAATGCGGCGAAACGACGACATGCGGCTAAACATATCCTCGCTGGTCAGATCTGGCAGGGGTCCAGAGAAAACTACCGAGTCCGACATGGTTTTGGCAAAGTTACACACCGATGCCACACTAACTTTGGTGACCTCCGATTGGCGTAACCGGGTGTCATTACCGCCGACATGAATAACAATCTTACTGTATTTACGATTATCTTGAGCCAGCAGTTTCAAATTTGCTTCTATGTCGCCCGCTCTGGCCCCTGGGAGGCATTTTACTATGGTCGCTGGTGTCGCTAGCTTCACGTTTCTGACTATGGAGCTGCCAATGATCAGAGTTGGTTTCTCAGCGGGTGTGTCATTGAGTCGGGAAAAACGATTAGAAACGTGAAGCGGTTTGTGGTGTGCCGGGACAGCGGGCTTGAGCTTAGGACTACGTTTCCTACGAACTGTCACCCAGCTACCCTGACTTCCCGGCTGCTCGGGAGCTGCTAGGGGACGGCTAGCAGAAGCTACACTAGCAGCTATGCTATTGCGGTCCGCAGCGGCTAAGGGGGCCTGGCTAACAGCTAGCGGGGTGTTTTCCATGGTGCGGAGCCGCGCTTCCAATTCAGAGCCTCGCCTCCAAAGCTACAAAGAGACTGCATTTATTAGAGATATCGTTATCACTAAAGGAGGCAGAGGAGTAACTAAACATGTGACACACTGTGCAGGAAAGAGAAGGAGAGGAAGAGGGAGAAGCCATGCTAACTGCTAAATGCTAGGCTAGCGGACAGAGATAACAGATTAACTTAGAATTAAGTACTGAGAAGGTGCTTGAAGAAAACGAGTGTATGTTACGATTGAAATATTACCGCTACACACAGATTTAATGAATATCAAATTAGATGGAGTGGATAAGCTACAGCAGTCACAGAACACAACACAGCTCCACAACAGGAAGTGACGCAATACGCTCACCGTAACGTCAGACGTCAGCAGGTATCATCAAACGCTTCACACACATGAACACGCTTCACACGCATACGTGATCATAACCCTGACCTGCATCGGTTCCCAGAGGAACCAGCAGGGGAACCTAACCCTGACCAGCCTCTGCAGTGTTTCTGCTGCAGGACATGAGGTCAGCAGCTCACCTGTCCAGGTGAAAGTCAGATGTTCCACTGAAGGTGTTCCTCTGTTCAGTTTAGAACATACATGACTCAGTCTGATCCAGTTTAAACTGGTTCACTGCTGCTTCCTGCTGGACTGAAAAATAAATCATCTGACAGAAAAATCACTGAAAGACATTCAGCCCTACAGGTAAACACCTGCACAGGACAGCCAATAGGATCAAGGCGTTCTCTCTGGAAACACCTGTGATTGGCCGAGATGTTGCACTGAAACACCTTTTTTAATACTTTGAGTTTTGTTGTGATTTTGATCACAATCTGTGATTTCCTGATGTGTTTCAGATCATAAAGTTCAGAATCTATCAGCTGTTAATAAATCAGATTTAATGAGCTCTGATTGAATTCACTGAAGTCACTCTGCTTCTGTTCCTCAGGCCTGCTGACTCCTACAGTCTGATAATAATTCTAATGGTATTAATAATAATGATGTTCTTCAGGCCTGCCTGCTGACTCCTCCACCCTCTGGTCCATGGAGAAGATGAAAGTCTACTTTAGTGTGATCAAACAGCTGCAGCCACAGGTTTCTGACGAGGCTAACTGCATTCTAACGCGTTACTACCAGCTGCAGCGGCAGAGCGACGGACGCAGCGCTGCAAGAACCACCATCCGCATGCTGGAGAGTCTGAGCAGACTGGCTGAAGGTGAAGCTTCTAGATCAGGTGGTTCCCTCTGGGGCCCACAGCTAGAAGGTTAGATGTTCTCCCTGCTGGATTCTGAAAGGGTTCTCTTGTCCAGAGACCTGCTGAGGTCACCTGGTGCTTCTAAACTATCTGTAGGTGTGAGTCTGGTTGTCTGAGGGACCGTTACCTGTCCAGGTGAACCTGGGATAGGCTCTGCCCCCGACAGGTGTGGAGATGATGAATGGATGTTTCCGGAGCCCAGCAGGGGGCGCTCACATCACACACAGTAGAAACTAACAGTAATAACTGTAATCCAGTCAGACAGATAGAACCATGAGGTCTTCTTCTGCTGATGGAGGGTTAAGAACAGGATGAAGATATGAAATATCATCAGGTAGACGAACATCATCAGGAACAGGAACATCATCAGGAACAGGAACATCATCAGGTAGAGGAACATCATCAGGTAGAGAAACAGGAACATCATCAGGTAGAGGAACATCTCCACAGATCTCACCAACCAGCTGATCTCCTACTGTGGAGGTTTGACTGGAAAACGACCTGAGAGTCACAATCCCAGGTCACCTGAAGAGACTCGACTGAATGTGTGAAGCAGCAGAACTCTAACTCGGTTCTTTAACTCCGTTTATTAACTTGGTTCTTTAACTCGGTTCATTAACTTTCAGCTCACTCCAGACTCATGTTCAGAGAGACGGTGACCATAGAGGACGCTGTCATCGCGGTTTCTGTCATGGAGTGTTCTATGCAGGTAGGAACTCACCTGGACACTGGTTTTATTTATTGTTCTGTATTTTCCTGAGGATGAACCGTGTTTAATAGAACCTGTTTATTCTCTGACTCCTGTTCAGTTCTTTAAGCTTTTCTAACTAGAATAAAACCAGTCGGACCCTCAGACATCAGAACTCAGAACAAAGTTCTGTTGGACTCTGGTTCCTCTGAGCTGAGGTTCTGTTGGGTTCTGTCCTCTTCCAGGGCGGTGCTCTGCTGGGAACCGTGAACACACTGCTGACCTCGTTCCCGGCCGACCCGGATCTTCAGTACCGGACTCAATGCCAGGTTCTGCTGGAAGGTCTGAAGCTGCCGCTGCTGCTGCAGAAGGAGATGGACCGACTGGACGGGTGAGCCTCAGAACCTTCATTGTTCTAAAGGTTCCTGTCAGAATGGGTTCCCTTAGTTTGGGTTTTGTATTTTCTGTGTTCAACCACAGAACATGTTGGTGGACGGAGCTGCTCCTCAACCAGAATAAACCCTGAGATGTTCTAGATGTTCCTGAATAAACCCTGAGGTCTTCAGCAGATGTTCTAACAGATGTTCTAGATGTTCCTGAATGAATACAGCAGCAGAAGGAACCACTGTAACCTGGTTATTGATACTAAATGATGAGAACAGAGAAGCTTTATGTTCATCTGATTTATAAAATCTATCAGCTGCTGATCCAGAACCAGAACTACTGAGGAACCAAACACAAACCAGTTAGCTGCTGGTTCTAGATGGTCCAGATGTTGGATCATCAGCTGGTTTCTCCTCTTTTCTTCACTTGTTTGTGTTTATTCTTCTTCTGCGTCTCTTTCCTTCGTTCTCCATCTCGTAGTTCTTTCTTTTGTTTGTGTTTATTTTGAGTCTTTCTCTGATTCCGTCTCTCTGGTCACTTTGAATTTTGAGTCTTTGCAGATCACAAACCTTCTGGTTCTGTTTCTCCACACCTGATTGTATCTCCATCGTCTCTGTTCTCCAGGCTGAAGACCAGCAGCTCTGAGGGTTCCCAGCTAGACCCACAAACTGGAGACCAGCAGAGTCCAGGTTTAGGATGGACCCTCCACAGCGTCTCACCTGAGGACAGCAGCTTCCTCCCAGCTCAACTGTCAGCAGGCCACATCATAATGTCCACTCAGGAGAACCACCAGAACGTTCTGAGGAACATCGACTTCAAACAAGATGAAGGTTCTGGAAAAACTGTGGTCTCAGAAAACCCTCAGAGATGGAAGGAAGAACGTCACCGAGAGCCTGAGCTTCAGAAGGTTTCTGAGGATCTGAGGTTCCAACAGCAGCAGAACTGTCGTCGTCACGCAGAGGGGGCGGAGTCTATGGACAGGACAGGGTCTATGGAGAGGGCGGCACCTGTGGAGGGGTCGGAGCCAGCAAAGACAGGTAAAACTGCTGCATCAGATAAACTCCGTTCCTCGAAGGTCTTCTATCAGAACAAACCATCTTCTGGTCCAGAGGGTCAACGTGAGGACGGCAGCGACCCGATGAAGAACCTCAGAGCGGCGCTGAAGAACCAGACAGCAGCTGAAGGTCCATCTGACCTGCAGAAGAAGCTGTCGGGCTTCAGGTTCAGACCCACCAAGATGAACCCAGTTAGTCCTGATGGTTCAGCCACAAAGAACCACCTGGTCCAACATATTCCTCAGGTCAGAGAGCAGAGAGCATCCAGAACCGGTTCTACAGCTACAAAAATGGATCAGAGAAGAACCACTGCAGAAGCTCTGAGTCCACAGAGGAGCAGAACCAACACCGGTTACCAGACGAGAATCTTCACAGCTTTAGAACCAAACTCTGATGATCCGCTGAGATCCAGCAGAACCATGGCCTCCTCCGCTCGGGCCAAACTCTCCAGGTTCTCCTTCACCTGTGCAGGTGACGCTGGACATCTGAGTTCTAAAACAAAGAGAACGCTGAGTTCTCCTGACAGTCCTGCAGGAAAGAGGAGCAGATCCCAGCAGGTTCTACCCCTCTCAGCTGCAGGATGGAACCACGAAGAACCTGCACCTGAAACCGACTCCAGACCCGAGCAGACGGAGGTCCAGCAGCAGCACAGACCCAGACTGAGTGACGCTCAGGTTCCCTGTGTACAGAACCGAAGGTGTTTTAGACTGGATCCCCCAACAGGTTCTAAATGTTCTGCAGCTTTGTTCTCAGGACTGAGTCTGTTTGGTTCTGCTGAGTTCTCTAATGATGTTCTGGACACCAACTGGGACCAAGAAGTTCTGAAGAAAAGCTGAAGCCATCAGCTCAAGAACGTTCTACCTGAAGAACCACAACAGCTGGTTCTGATAATCAAGAATTAAAACAGCTTGAACTCTGATCTCTGGGTTCTTTCCTCCTTCAGCAGGGAACGGAACCAGACGTCTGGAAACGAACCAGATAAATACTTTAATATGAAGTGCTGGGTCACAGTAGTACTACAGTAAATACTTTAATATGCAGTACTGGGTCACAGTAGTGCTACAGTAAGTACTTTAATATGAAGTACTGGGTCACAGTAGTGCTACAGTAAGTACTTTAATATGAAGTACTGGGTCACAGTAGTGCTACAGTAAGTACTTTAATATGAAGTACTGGATCACAGTAGTGCTACAGTAAGTACTTTAATATGCAGTACTGGGTCACAGTAGTGCTACAGTAAGTACTTTAATATGAAGTACTGGGTCACAGTAGTGCTACAGTAAGTACTTTAATATGAAGTACTGGGTCACAGTAGTGCTACAGTAAGTACTTTAATATGCAGTACTGGGTCACAGTAGTACTACAGTAAGTACTTTAATATGAAGTACTGGGTCACAGTAGTACTACAATAAATACTTCAACATTAAGTACTGGGTCACAGTAGTGCTACAGTAAGTACTTTAATATGAAGTACTGGGTCACAGTAGTACTACAGTAAGTACTTTAATATGAAGTACTGGGTCACAGTAGTACTACAGTAAATACTTTAATATAAAGTACTGGCTCACAGTAGTACTACAATAAATACTTCAACATGAAGTACTGGGTCACAGTAGTGCTACAGTAAGTACTTTAATATGAAGTACTGGGTCACAGTAGTACTACAGTAAGTACTTTAATATGAAGTACTGGGTCACAGTAGTACTACAGTAAGTACTTTAATATGAAGTACTGGGTCACAGTAGTGCTACAGTAAGTACTTTAATATGCAGTACTGGGTCACAGTAGTGCTACAGTAAGTACTTTAATATGAAGTACTGGGTCACAGTAGTACTACAGTAAATACTTTAATATAAAGTACTGGGTCACAGTAGTACTACAATAAATACTTCAACATGAAGTACTGGGTCACAGTAGTGCTACAGTAAGTACTTTAATATGAAGTACTGGGTCACAGTAGTGCTACAGTAAGTACTTTAATATGAAGTACTGGATCACAGTAGTGCTACAGTAAGTACTTTAATATGAAGTACTGGGTCACAGTAGTGCTACAGTAAGTACTTTAATATGAAGTACTGGGTCTGATGTTCTGCGCTCAGCAGAGATTTCCGGTAAAACGCGGACTACAGGTTTGTCCCTCTCGGCTCTCCATAGATTTCCGCTGCAGCAGCCGTTAGCTCCGGTACCGAGCGGACTGACGGTAAATCAGCGGCAGTAAACCGTTATCAGACCGGACAGGTCCAGGATGAGGTTCGGTTCTGTGAGTCCACTCGGTGAGGACTGATACCGGAGCCGGGCTTCCACCGGTCGGCCTGGTTCTCTTTGTGCTGCGGTTCTGCTGGGTTCTCTGGGTCCTGCTGGGTTCTACAGGAATGTGGAGCAGGACGGACCTGGAAGACGGATACGAGTCCAATAAGACAGGTGAGACACCTGACGTCATTATCCAGGTATAAGCCGTTTAAAGCCGAACCGGCAGCAGGCAGGACGACCTCCGTCTGGACCACCGGGACACCGGACCACTGGGATAACCCACACTTAAGAGCTACGACTGAAGATAGACTATAGATAGATAAACTATTGATAGATAGATAGATAAATTCAGTAATTCAGTTAGCTTTATTGAGACTATGTCTGTCCCCCGACCACCAAAATTCATTAAATTAACAATTCAAATATAAACAAAAGACATTGTAACCATAAAAATCTAATTAAAATTAATACCACTATTTTAACTGAGCGAAGAAACAGGATAATTAAATGTGGTCTGTTAAATATTAGATCTCTCTCGTCTAAATCTCTGTTAGTAAATGATTTGATAACTGATAACCAGATTGATTTGTTCTGTTTGACTGAAACCTGGTTGCAGCAGGAAGAATATGTTGGTCTAAATGAATCAACTCCTACTAGTCATACTAACTGTCATGTTCCTAGAATCACAGGCCGAGGAGGAGGAGTGGCAGCACTTTACCTCTCTAGCTTAAAAATGAACCAGAGACCTAAACCTAGTTACAGTTCATTTGAAAATCTTACACTCAGTCTCTCTCATCCAGATTTGAAAGCTCAGAAACCAGTTTTATTTGTTGTTGTATATCGTCCTCCTGCTCCTAACTCTGAGTTTTTATCTCAATTCTCAGACTTTTTATCTGATTTAGTGCTCAGATAAAGTCATTATTGTGGATGACTTTAACATTCATGTTGACGTGGACAGTGACAGCCTTACGACTGCTTTTAATTCAATATTAGACTCAATTGGGTTTTCTCAACATGTAAATAAACCAACTCATAGTTTTAATCACACCCTTGACCTCGTTCTGACTTATGGCATATGTAGCTGTTGCACAGGATTCTGTTTCTTAGTAAAGATTTTGTGTTTTGCAGAGAAAACTTTTGTTTTGAATGTATGCGAATTCTCTGGAATATTATTGGCGCCTAGTGGTCAAAGTGTGTATTGCGCTTGTGATGGAGTCAGATCTGTTCTGTTTGTTGGTATTGCGCCCTAGTGGTTGTTTTGTGTACTTATTCATTTTTGTTACCTGAGGAAAAGAGGAAGTGAAGTCATGCTCATGAGGTCACTTCCTTCCTTCTCCTTCCTGCCTTTAAAAGCCAGTCAGTGGCAGTCACACCTGTTTTGCATCTGTTACCATCCACACCTTCACAGTTTGAAAACGGCATCATTTGTAAGTTCTGTTTGTTTCTTATTATGAAAGCAGCATGTGTGTATTATTATTATTAGTTAAGAAATATTATTTTGGTGTTTTGTGAACACATAGTCTGTTTATATACGTTATACTGATGCAATGTTCTGTTTATCTCTGGTTTGTTTGTAGTTTCACACTTACCCTGATTAAACTACCCAACTCAACACATGGCCTGTTCCTTGGAGTTTGATGAGGAGAGTGTTTAGCTGGCTGTATAGCTAAGTAAACGTTCATGGGGACAACACTTGGCGAGGACAGAACAGCGCTTAGTGAACAGCATGCGGTGTTCACATGATCACCTAGAAAAAACTGAGAGTTGGAAGGAGCTACTGGTATAGCAAGACACGGTAAAGAGGATGCTTCGTAAGTGGAAATAATAAGAGGACATTTAAAGACTTTAACAACTCCTAAATTTCTGGTCAGAAGGCGCACACGTTTTTCACAGTGTTTGCTGGTGAAGAAAAGATTTGCTGTGCCACAGAAAAGAATAAATAGTGGACAAACATCAGTTGGAGCGTGGCTTATCTGTACCAGAAGAAAAACTTTGGGAGCAGTTATAGCATAGAAATCAAACAGTTAACAGTATTTCCCCGGAACCCTCTTCTTTCTGACCATTTTATGATAACATTTCAATTTACAACAATAGATTGTATAGGAGTTAAGAATAAACATCATTACAGTAGATGTCTGTCTGACAATTCGGTGACTAAATTTAAGGAAATAATACCCTCTCTATTTACTTTAGCACCACTTACTGATATAATGGAAGGGAAATATTATAGTTTTACCCCCACAGAAGTGGATTATATTGTTAATAATGCTGCAGCCTCACTGCGTACAACACTTGATAGTGTTGCACCTGTAAAAAAGAAAGTTCTATCTCAGAGAGGACCTGCTCCTTGGTAGAATTCCCAGCTGTGGACTTTAAAGCAGGCGTCCCGAAAGCTGGAAAGGAAGTGGTACTCCACTAATTTAGAGGAAGTTTATGTAGCTTGGAAAAATAGTCTAGTAATTTATAAAAAAGCTCTTGGTAATGCCAGGACAACATATTATTCATCTTTAATAGAGGAAAACAAGAACAACCCCAGGTTTCTCTTCAGCACTGTAGCCAGGCTGACAAAGAGTCAGAGCTCTGTTCAAACTTGTATTCCTTTAGCTTTGAGCAGTAACAACTTCATGAGCTTCTTTACAAATAAAATTATTACGATTAGAGAAAAAATTAATCTGGCCCTTCCTACAAATGTCACAGATGTATCATCGAGTACAGATGCTTTAGAATTGGCTGTAAGACCAGATGGATATTTAGAATTTTTCACTCCCATGCATCTCTCTGAACTCATTTCAATAGTGTCTACATCCAAACCATCCACATGTCTTTTAGATCCTATCCCAACTAGACTGTTCAAGGAGGCTTTACCTTTAATTAATTCCTCAATGTTAGATCTGATTAATCTCTCTCTAGTAACAGGCTATGTACCACAGGCTTTTAAGGTTGCTGTAATCAAACCTTTACTTAAAAAGCCCACTCTAGATCCAGATGTTTTAGCCAAACTATAGACCAATTTCTAACCTCCCACTTCTCTCTAAACTTCTGGAAAGAACAGTTGCAAATCAATGATGTGAACATTTACAAAGGAATAGCTTGTTTGAAGAGTTTCAGTCAGGCTTCAGAGTGCATCATAGCACAGAAACAGCTCTGGTGAAAGTTACTAATGACCTTCTCATAGCGTCAGATAATGGACTGGTCTCTATACTTATTTTGTTGGACCTTAGTGCAGCATTCGATACAATCGACCACAAACTTTTATTACAGCGACTAAAACATTGTATTGGCATTAAAGGGACAGCACTGGACTGGTTTAAATCCTACTTATCAGACAGGTTCCAGTTTGTGCATGTCAACAATGACTCTCCTGAGCATACTAGGGTTAATCATGGAGTTCCTCGGGGTTCTGTCTTAGGACCAATACTGTTCACATTATACATGCTTCCCTTAGGCAATATTATTAGGAAGTACTGTATTAATTTCCATTGTTACGCTGAGGACACTCACTTGTATTTATCTATGAAGCCAGATGAAACTAATCAGCTAGCCAGACTGCAAGATTGTCTTAAGGACATAAAGACCTGGATGACCTATAATTTCCTACTACTAAATTCAGACAAGACTGAAGTCATTGTATTTGGCCCCAAACATCTTAGAAAATTGCTTTCAAAGCATATAGTTACTCTGGATGGCATTACATTGGCCTAATAGATAGGCTATAGATAGATAGACTATATATAGACTATAGATAGATAGATCGATAGATAAACTATAGATGTATAGATGTACTGTATTTAAATATATATCTGCTGTATTTCTATAAATTGTGTGATTGCAGCTGGTTTATTGTGAATGCTTTGTGGTTTCTTCTTTCCTCCTCTGGACAAAAACAGACATAAATGATGTATCTGATGTTTTCTGTTCTATTTTTTCTGACTCTAACTCAGATCCTCTGCAGTTGAAATGAATCCAAAGTTCTACTGAAGAACAGAACATGTTCCAGAATAACTACCAAACTGTCAGAACAAGGAGAACCTCTCTCAGGCTCTCAGCAGATCTTAAGGTAGATGGATGAACCTGAGGTCTAACCTGTGGTTCTGTTCCAGGCTCCAGTGGTGGTTCTCCAGGATGGACTCCAGACTCAGCCTGGAGCAGCAGCATCTCTGAAGGCCGAAGACTCAGCACGGTGTCGGACAGCGGGGACACCGGCATCGGAACCTACTGCTCCGACAGCGTGGAAGGTAGGACTCATCCTGGTTAGACCCGACATTCCATCAGTAGAACAGCAGAATGTTCCAGGGGTTTTCTGCAGGCCTTCAGCTATCTAGAACATCTTAGAGCAGCTTCTCCACAGTCCACTCAGACATTGAAGGAACTTAGAACACCCGTTCTGTTGTTTCCATCAACATTTTCTAACGATGTTCCTGATGTCTGCAGATCAGGGCAATTCAATTAAAAATTGACTCAGGCCAGATTTTCAGACTAAAGACATGAGCTGGGCTGGACATTTTTAGCAGGCAGTGAGCAAACGTAACCATTTAAAATGAACACAAATAGATAAGATAGCAAACACATTGGATGTTTATTAACATACTGCCACATCCAGAAGGACATAAACACAATAGAAGAGCAGTACTTAAACTGAACCTGTGCTGAAATACTGCTTCTTTAAATTTTACATTTCAAACACATAACTTCAATACATTTTGATAGGTAAATACAAGCACATGTTAAGGGGCATATGAACATGAAAACAAAGTGCTGATTAGAAACACCACCTTTTGTTTTGGTCACATCTGAAAGTGCATAAAAAAGTAGCTTGCTTAACAGCAACTTTTCAAAACTTGAGGTATTTTTCTTCTTTTGAAATAACAAAAAACAGAGTTTGTCCCTCTCCATATTTGGTCTCATCTGAGAGTCACATCTTCAGTGCATATAATCAAAAAAATAAACGGGGTACAGTGACACAGTTACTGTCCCTTTGAAATGAAATAAAGCCGACATCAACGTGCATAATAAAGCGCAACTAAGTGAAATAACTGTGAAAACAAAATGTCTTTCTTAAATATTAAACTTCTAATTAGTGAACAGAAAATAGTCAAATAAATGCATGAAACTACCTTTAGTGCCCGCTACAGCACACTGCTTTGTTGCACTGAACATTAGGGATTCCATCTCAACTTGTGTAGATGTGTAACACTTCTCTTGTTGATTTTTCTAGTTAGAGAAATGACACGTTGTTTTGAACAAGAGCATGGATGTTTGGCTCATAAGATGTAAATGCAGTCCGAAGGCAGTGGTGAAGAGTACTGTCAGTCAGACAGCAACAAGAGCTGCTTTTTTTTTATCATGTTTATGCGTGAAAAGCTTGATTCACATGTTGATCCAAACATACTGAGCAAGTGGACTGCAACTTTCTTAATGTTCGGGAACTGGTGCATATTGACATTACACCTAACCCTGCAAATGTTTGGCGTGTCAGACAGAGGTAGCTGTTTGATAGCAGATATCACACTCGTCTTAACTTTATCGTCAGTTAAAACTTCATCCACAACAGCCATCATGCAGTCCTTCACAGTTTCTGAGTCTGTGAGCGGCCTCTTTTTCTTTGCCATGAAGCTGCTGTGGCCTTTTCCTGAGCTGTGGAAGTCTGCTTCACTGTAGTAAGACGCAGTCAAACTCTGAATTTTAGCCGCTCTCTCATGAGATCCCTCGGGAAAGTTTGTCCGAAACGCGACATGTTTTTCAATGTGGTGTCTTAAGACAATATAATCTTTCAGCACTGCAACACACTCGTTGCAGAGTAAACATATTGGTTTGGCGTTCGGATTTGGTGGTAGATAAATAAATACCTGTCAGTCCACGCAGGATTTAACCGACAGTTTTCCTCGCTGATTTGTCGTTTCAGGGTAGAAAAAGACATGCTGCTATTTTCACCTGTATAGAACTGCTAATGTTAACTTTTCAAATGCGCCTCCTCAACAACACAATGAATTGTGGGCTGTTAGATGTTCCTGATGTCTGTAGATCATTACTGTCAGATGTTCCTGATGTCTGTAGATCTTTACAGTCAGATGTTCCTGATGTCTGTAGATTTTTACAGTCACATGCTCCTGATGTCTGTAGATCTTTTCTGTCAGATGTTCCTGATGTCTGTAGATCTTTACAGTCAGATGTTCCTGATGTCTGTAGATTTTTACAGTCACATGCTCCTGATGTCTGTAGATCTTTTCTGTTAGATGTTCCTGATGTCTGTAGATCATTACTGTCAGATGTTCCTGATGTCTGTAGATCTTTACAGTCAGATGTTCCTGATGTCTGTAGATTTTTACAGTCACATGCTCCTGATGTCTGTAGATCTTTTCTGTCAGATGTTCCTGATGTCTGTAGATCTTTACAGTCAGATGTTCCTGATGTCTGTAGATTTTTACAGTCAGATGCTCCTGATGTCTGTAGATCTTTTCTGTCAGATGTTCCTGATGTCTGTAGATCTTTACAATCAGATGTTCCTGATGTCTGTAGATCTTTACAGTCAGATGTTCCTGATGTCTGTAGACCCTAACCCTCCTCTCAGATGTTTGGTTCCAGCTGATGAACATCAAACTCTCTCCATAGATGACTCCAGCTGCAGCACCACTCCTCTGTCCTTCCTGCCACTGTCTCAGCTTCACCTGGATGATGACGGCATCCCTGTCCTCTCCGTCCTGCCGTCCCCGTCCTCCTCTCCTGGAGCCCGGCTCAGAGTGCCACCGTCCCCCCAAGGGTCGGGTCACTGGGTCCGGACCTGCCGGGACATGAAGGACAAGCAGCCGATCCGGAGGTGGTCGTCCCTCACCAAGCTGTCCTCTGACAGGAGGATGTCTGGACTCCAGTCTGGCCCGAAGGGACAGGGTTCTCTGGACCGAGGCCTGCTGTCTGGCTACAGGAAGGGGTCCAACGTAGACCTCTCCCTGCCCCTGTCCTCCTCCTTCATCAGCAGCAGCCTCCTGCAGTGCTCACCCGGAGCCGGACCCGGGTACCGGTACGACCGCAGCGCCCCGGGTCTGGACTCGGACCCAGACCAGTACCAGTCCGACCGCAGCACCCCGGGTCTGGAGCCGGACTGGTCCCTGTCCTCCCCAGTCCGATACCACGGCGCTCTGCCAGAGGCTCAGGTGTGTCGGGGCCGTGGACAGGTGACTGGACAGGTGAACAGCGGACAGGTGAGCGGCCTCGACGTCCCGCTGTACCCTTCGGACCGAAGCTCCCCAATCCAGTCGGCGGTCCGAACACAGATGTGGCTCACCGAGCAGATGGAGTACCGACCCGGACTGGAGCTCGGTACCAAGGTCTTCGGTGACGGGCTGTCACCATGGCAACCAGGACTCCAGCCAGAGCCAGGACTGAACCAGGTGAGTTGTGTTCTCAGGTGTGTTCTGTGTTCTCAGGTGTGTTCTCAGGTGTGTTCTGTGTTCTGAGGTGTGTTCCGTGTTCTCAGGTGTGTTCTCAGGTGTGTTTGTTTTCTCAGGTGCTGAAGAGCAGCTGTCTACCTGTGAACACTCTGGTGAAGGTGAAAGAAGGTCTTCTGAGGCAGAGAGAGCTGGAGATCGATCGGTACAACACAAACCCAATCCAACACCAACATCTGGTGTACTGATCACACTAGAATACATCCGATAATACTGATGATCACACTGGAATACATCCCATAATACTGATGATCACACTGGAAGACATCCCATAATACTGATGATCACACTGGAAGACATCCCATAATACTGGTGAGTGGAGTGGCAGACCGGGGTGGTGGTTCCCATTTTCAAAAAGGGGTACCAGAGAGTGTGTTCCAAGTACCGGGTTATCACCACTTCTCAGCCTCCCTGGGAAAGCTTCCTCTAGGGAGCTGGAAGGGAGGCTCCGACCGATTGTAGAAACTCATTCAGGAGGAGCAATGTGGATTCCGTCCCGGTCGTGGATCAGTGGACCAGCTCTTTACTCTTGAAGAGCTGCTGAGGGGGTCATGGGAGTTGGACCTGCCAGTCCACATGTGTTTTGTGGATCTGGAGAAGGACTACGACCGTGTCCTCTGAGGGGTTCTGAGGGAGTATGGGGTACCAGGCTTGTTGTTACGAACCATTCGGTCCCTGTACAACCAAAGTGAGAGTTGTGTCCACATACTCAGCACAGAGTCAGACACGTTTCCAGTGGGTGTTGGATGCCTCCAGGGCTGCCCCTTGTCTCTGATCCTGCTTGTGGTCTTCATGGATCTCAAGGTGCAGCCGGGGTGAGGAGGGTGTCCGGTTTGGGGACCTCAGGATGTCATCTCTGCTTTTTGCAGATGATGTGGTTCTGTTGGTTCCTTAGACCTTCAGCAGCACTGGAGTGGTTTGCAGCCGAGTGTGAAGCGGTAGGGATGAGGTTTAGAACCTCCAAGTCCGAGGCCATGGTTCTCTGATGGAAACCGGTGGATTGTTCCCTCTGGGTTTGGGGGGGGTTGCTTCCCTCAGCGAAGGACTTCAAGTATCTCAGGATCTTGTTTGGGAGTGATGGGAAAATGGAGCGTGAGATGGACAGGAGGATTGGTGCAGTGTCAGCAGTAATGAAGGCATTGTACTGAACCGTCGTGGTGAAGAGGGAGCTGAGCCACAAGGAGAAGCTCTCAGTTTAACATCCATCTACGTTCCAACCCTCACCTATGGTCATGAGCTCTGGGTAGTGACCTAAAGAATGAGATCATGGATCCAAGCGGCTGAAATGAGCTTCCTCCGTAGGGTGGCTGGACTCAGCCTTAGAGATAGGGGGAGAAGCTCAGACATCCAGAGGGAGCTCGGAGTAGAGCTGTTGATCCTTCACCTCTAAAGGAACCAGCTGAGGAGGTTTGGACATCTGATTCAGATCCTCCAGAGAGACTTCCTTTGGAGGTTTTCTGAACACGTCCTCCTGGGACGAGACCCCGGGGTAGACCCAGAACCCACTGGAGGGATTATAAACTATATTGCCAAAAGTATTCACTCACCTGCCTTGACTGGCATATGAACGTAAGTGACATCCCATTCCTAATCCATAGGGTTCAATATGACGTCGGTCCACCCTTTGCAGCTATAACAGCTTCAACTCTTCAGGGAAGGCTTTCCACAAGGTTTAGGAGTGTGTTTATGGGAATTTTTGACCATTCTTCCAGAAGCACATTTGTGAGGTCACACACTGATGTTGGACCAAAAGGTGTGGCTCTCAGTCTCCACTCTAATTCATCCCAAAGGTGTTCCATGGGGTTGAGGTCAGGACTCTGTGCAGGCCAGTCAAGTTCATCCACACCAGACTCTGTCATCCATGTCTTTATGGACCTTGCTTTGTGCACTGGTGCACAGTCATGTTGGAAGAGGAAGGGGCCAGCTCCAAACTGTTCCCACAAAGTTGGAAGCATGGAATTGTCCAAAATGTCTTGGTATGCTGAAGCATTCAGAGTTCCTTTCACTGGAACTAAGGGTCCAAGCCCAGCTCCTGAAAAACAAGCCCACACCATAATGCCCCCTCCACCAAACTTTACACTTGGCACAATGCAGTCCGACAAGTATCGTTCTCCTGGCAACCACCAAACCCAGACTGGTCCATCAGATTGCCAGATGGAGAAGCGCGATTGGTCACTCCAGAGAAGGCGTCTCCACTGCTCTAGAGTCCAGTGGTGGCATGCTTTACACCACTGCATCCCACGCTTTGCATTGCACTTGGTGATGTATTGCTTGGATGCAGCTGCTCGGCCATGGAAACCCATTCCATGAAGCTCTCTGCTGAAGCACTGTTCTTGAGCTAATCTGAAGGCCACATGAAGTTTGAAGGTCTGTAGTGATTGACTCTGCAGAAAGTTGGCGACCTCTTGGCACTATGTGCCTCAGCATCCGCTGACCCCGCTCCGTCAGTTTACCACCTACCACTTGGTGGCTGATTTGCTGTCGTTCCCACACACTTCCACTTTCTTATAATACAGCTGACAGTTGACTGTGGAATATTTAGGAGCCAGGAAATGTCACGACTGGATTTGTTGCACAGGTGGCATCCTATCACAGTTCCACGCTGGAATTCACTGAGCTCCTGAGAGCGAGCCATTCTTTCACAAATGTTTGTAAAAGCAGTCTGCATCCTAGGTGCTTGATTTTACACACCTGTGGCCATGGAAGTGATTGGAACACCTGATTCTGATATATATATAGTGTATATCTCATTTGGCCTGGGAATGCCTCACGATCCCCCAGGAAGAGCTGGAAAGTGTTGCTGGGAGGAGGAACGTCTGGAATGACCTGCCTCCACGACCCGACTCCAGATAAGAGGAAGAGGATTGATGGATGGATGATGGATGGACACTAGAATACATCCCATCATACTGATGATCACCACTGGTTACAGAGAAACTGATCAGTAACCAGATTCAGTGTTTAGACTAAGGCACCTGGATGGATTTAAACTGATCTGGGGTCAGTTTTTACCAGAACTCAGATGCGTTTCTCCTCCTAAATGTCATGGTTCTATCTGCTGGACTGATGAAGGTCTGGTGAAGTCCATTAGAGTGATGGATCTGGACCTCCTCTATGGACTTCAATTTTCTTCACATGTCATCTCAGTGTTCAGCAGTACGGTCCAGAACTTACGAGTTTTTAACAGAGAACAGAGAACTCAACGATCCAGACTTGGTGGGACAGAACAAAAAAAGCTCTGACAGAACCAGGATCAGGGAAGGCAGACATCTGCCTCGAGCGGTTGGGGTGAGGGTGGGGAGATGGAGAACCACCACTACAAACAGAACAAGGAACATTCTGGATGTCGATTAGAACAGAAACTGGAGATCAGAGACGTGAAGATCCAGATCTAGACCTGAAGGTTCTGCAGTCTGAGAGGGAAGGGTTCTGTTAGGATGATCTGGAACAATCAGGTCTGTAAGATATGATTGAGCTGCGCATTCAGAGTTTAGATGTTAGAAGAAGGATTTTAGATTCCTGGATTTTACAGGGAGACATGAAGAGAAGCAGGAGCTTATCTGCTGATCTCTGTTCCTGGTTCCTGTCAGAACTTTGGCTGGAGGTTTTTAGGAGAGTTATTGAGACCTCCTGAACATCAGGAACTACAGTTCCCCCCCCTCCCACACACACACACACACACACGCACACAGACACACACACACACATGCAGAAAAAGAGTAGATCCTGAGAGCAAGATAGTTATCTGTAGTTTACCTTAGTACTTGCGAGTACCCGACACTGTGAGGGTGGAGACATGCGGCGGTGGTGTATTTGCGACAATTTTTTTAAAAAAAGAAGAAATTTAAAGGGGCGGCGGCTGGGGTTTTAGCAGCGACGGGCCGCCGCTGCAGAATAAATGTAGAGAAAACCCTGGTATTTATGTGAGAAATGAGCTTCCTACAAACAGACCTTAGATGGTCTCTGATCTGCTGAGCTTCTTCAATCTGTAATGTTCCTCTGGACGGTTTGTTCTCTTTCATGGAGATGTTCTTCATGACGTGTTTTCTTTACCTGTTTTTGATCTTTGTGTTTCAGACAGAAGCAGCAGATTCTGCAGCTTCACGCTCGGATCAGAGAGAACGAGCTCCGAGCTCAGCAGGTTCTCCAGAGTCAGAGAGGCTGGTTGGATGATCTCCAGGTCACCCCGAGTCACAGCTCCTCATCACCAACCTGCACGACCAAACCGGACCAGATTGTGTCACTTCTTCAGGATCCCAGAATGTCCTGCAAACAGCAGCAGAGCAACAGAATCTGCTGCGATGAAGACCTGCGAGGAAAACTGGCCGTAGCAGAACTGGAGGTTCTGCATCTGAACGAGTTCTTCAAGCAGGTCACCCAGAAATACAGTGAAGATATCCGCAAGCTGGAGGAGAAGGTGGAGAACGTTTACAGTTTATTCATATTAATATTATTATCTGCTCAGTGTTCCTCCATCCACAAGCTGGAGAAGGTGGAGAACCTTTATTAATGTTAATATTATTTAGGGCTGGGACTTCAATGCGTTAATTTCGATTAATTAATTGCAACAAAAATGGCGCGTTAAATAAATTAGTGCATTTTATCGCTTCTTTCTCAGTTCCCAATTTTGTGGCACACCAGTAACTCTGATGAACACTCCAGCCCAGTAGGTGGTGGTAATGAACCTAAAGTCTGTTTGTAGCCATGAAGAAGTAGCACAGGAAGCACTGAGTGGAAAAAAAAAAAAAAAGGAAGCACTGAGTGAAGTCAGGCTCTGGTGAACAGTGAAGGAAGACTAGATTGAGCTTGTTGGGAGGAAATTTTTCTTTTAAAATTCTTACTGATGTCCGCTTGGATAAAAGCCTGGTTGTTTTCTGATCACCTCAATGTAAAACATATTGCTGTTAGCACCAGAGCTAACGTTAGCTACCACAGTCCTGCTAACGGTGGAGCTATCCCATAATAGACCACTTTTCTAGACAGTGCTTGAGTTTACAGAAAGTCTTAAAATGTTGAATAAAATCGCTATAATTGCACTTAGATTTGCAGTAATCTGTGAATGTAGCAGACAGATGAAAAATGCAGATAAATAGAAATGAAACAAACATTTTTGTTGTTTAATTACACCGTCGAGGCTCCACCTCCTTGGAGGAGGAATAACCTATACAACGAAAATGTCTGTCTTTTAATAACTTAATTATAAACTTTTTGTTCATAAAAAAATGACAAATAAAAAATTATATTCCGAAAAAAAGAACCATCAAAATGACACCATTTATCAGACCCAGAAACTATGAAAACAGAATGAATCTGTGGATTTTCAAATTTCTGAAGCTCCTTGAACTACTAATGCTGATTTTATGTTCCATACAGTGGAAAAAACAACTAAATTCAGGCTTGAAGTCATCAAAATCACTTTTTTCTATATGTCCCATTTTAAATTTTTTTTTATAATTTGAAATTATAAACACGTATATGTCTATTCATTGATTCAACTGTCAACCACAATTTCATTTGAATTAAAAAATTTCACTTATTGTGTTAAATATTGCTATTTGATAAAAGTGCGATTAATTGCAATTAATTACAAAGCCTGTAATTAATTAGATTCATTTTTTAAATGGCATCCCACCACTAATATTATTATCTCTTTACCGTTTATTAATATCAGTATTATCTGCGCCGTGTTCCTCTATCAGGTGTTAATAAAGTTACATTAATATTATCTACTATCAGGTATTAATTTATATTAATATTCCAGGTGAAGACGAGGGATCGCTACATCAGCAGTCTGAAGAAACGATGTCAGAGAGAAACGGATCAGAACCAAGAAAAACAGCAACGAATAGAAACACTGGAAAAATACCTGTCAGACCTGCCGACCCTGGAGGAGGTTCAGGTGCAGCAGCAGCAGGTACACAACTACACAACTACAGGTACACAACTACACACGCACAACTCCAGACACACTACTACAGGTACACAACTACAGACGCACAATTCCAGATGCACAACTACAGACGCACAACTACAGACACACAACTATAGATGCACAACTACAGACACAGAGGTACAGACAACTACAGATGCACAACTACAGACACACAACTACAGACACACAATGACAGACGCACAACTACAGACGTACAACTACAGACACACAATGACAGACGCACAACTACAGACGTACAACTACAGACACACTACTACAGGTGCACAACTACAGGTGCACAACTACAGGTGCACAACTACAGGCGCACAACTACAGGCGCACAACGACAGACGCACAACTACAGATGCCTCAGGTTAATCCAGATGTTGTCCTCGGATTGATCCAGACGTTGTCCTCAGATTGATCCAGATGTTGTCCTCAGGTTTATTCAGATGTCCTCAGGTTGATCCAGATGTTATGCTCAGGTTGATCCAGATGTTACTGTCAGGTTGATCCAGAGGTTACGCTTAGGTTGATCCAGATGTTACTGTCAGGTTGATCCAGATGTTACTGTCAGGTTGATCCAGATGCTGTCCTCAGGTTGATCCAGATGTTTTCTCCTCAGCAGCAGCAGGTGCAGCAGAGGGTGGAGGACCTTCAGAAGGCGATGGTTCTTCTGCAGAGGAGTCTGGATGAAGGTTCTCGTCTGATGGAGCAGAAGGAGCTGAAGATGGAGCAGCAGAACCAGAGGGAGAAGGAGCTGATGTCCTCAGTGCACAGGTGAGTCCTCACCTGTCCAATCTGCTCCTTCTGTTTATTCAACCTGGAAAACTTTGCATCGTTTCATCACAAAGTTCCAGTCCTGGAACTTTTTGATCAACTCTCATATCTGCAGTTTGTAGCAGCTTCATGTTCTCTGAATGAACTGTGTGTGTGTGTGTGTGTGTGTGTGTGTGTGTGTGTGTGTGTGTGTGTGTGTGTGTGTGTGTGTGTGTGTGTGTGTGTGTGTGTGTGTGTGTGTGTGTGTGTGTGTGTGTGTGTGTGTGTGTGTGTGTGTGTGTGTGTGTTGCAGTCTGCAGCAGAAGGTCCAGCAATGTCTTGATGATGGAGTTCGACTTCCTGTTCAGGACTTGAAGAGACTTGAAGTGGAGAACAGTCAACTACTGCAGCTACAGGATCACAGCAGCAGGGTAACACAAACAGACACTACAGACACAACAGACTCACAACTGACACAACAGACTCACAACAGACACACAACAGACTCACAACATACACACACACACCAGACTCACAACGGACTCACACCATACTCACAACAGACACACAACAGACACAACAGACTCACAACATACACACAACAGACTCACAACAGACTCACAACAGACAAAACAGACTCACAACATACACACAACGGACTCACAACGGACTCACAACGGACACAACAGACACACAGCAGACTCACAACAGACACACAACAGACACTGCAGACACAACAGACTCATAACCGACACCACAGACTCACAACAGACACAACAGACTCACAACATACACAACAGACACACAACAGACTCCCAACAGACACAACAGACTCACAACATACACACAACAGACTCACAACATACACACACCAGACTCACAACGGACTCACACCATACTCACAACAGACTCACAACACACAACAGACACACAACAGACACAACAGACTCACAACATACACACAACAGACACAACAGACTCACAACAGACAAAACAGACTCACAACATACACACAACAGACTCACAACGGACACAACAGACACACAGCAGACTCACAGCAGACTCACAACAGACACACAACAGACACACAACAGACTCACAACAGACTCACAACAGACACAACGGACTCACAACAGACTCAACGCACACACAACAGACTCACAACAGACACAACGGACTCACAACAAACTCACACCAGACTCACACACACACAACAGAGTGTAACTTTCCTCTTTGTCCTGCAGCTGTTTAATCATCAGAGAGAACAGATTGACAGACTGACGTCTCAGCTGACGGTGAGTTCACAGACACACAACCTTTGTGTACTGGTTGTGTACTGATTGTGTACTAGTTGTGTAGTGGTTGTGTAGTGGTTGTGTAGTGATTGTGTACTGGTTGTGTAGTGATTGTGTACTGGTTGTGTACTGGTTGTGTAGTGATTGTGGACTGGTTGTGTACTGATTGTGTACTGGTTGTGTACTGATTGTGTACTGATTGTGTACTGGTTGTATAGTGGTTGTGTACTGGATGTAGTGGTTGTGTACTGATTGTGTAGTGGTTATGTACTGGTTGTGTAGTGATTGTTTAGTGGTTATGTACTGGTTGTGTAGTGATTGTGTACCGGTTGTGCATTGGTTGTGTATTGGTTGTGTCGTGTTGGATATTGTCTTATTTATTTGACTTGACATCCAGAATGACCACCTGTCTCACCTGTCAGGCGACCAGTAGCCGCCTGCAGAAGCACAGAGGAGTTTCTGATGGACAGGAGGCCAAGCTGCCCCTCCCACCCAGAGCCTTCACACAGGTATCGGTGTTCAGGTGTTGATGTCAGACTGACAGATGTGGTTATTGATAATTGATCAGGAGCTTCAGCAGATCTGATAGGCTATAGATAGATAGATAGACTGTAGATAGATAGACTGTAGATAGATAGACTGTAGATAGATAGACTGTAGATAGACGATAGATAGATAGATAGATAGATAGATAGATGATAGACTATAGATAGATATATAGACTATAGATACAGTGGGTTGCAAAAGTATTCACACCCATGACCAAAACTCAATTTCTCAGAACAGAACAAAGCAAAAGTGAGTTTCACCTGTTTATATGAAAGGAAATAGCACAGACACAACAATCCATCACTGTTTTTGTTCGTAAGCACTCTTTGCTATGAATAGATTGCAAAAGTCTGTATTTCATTGTTGCAAAAGTATTCACACCTTTGCACCGAAGATGTTATTTTGAGTCGAAAATGATTGCACACTATAAACTATTGCATCACAGTGTCACAGGACTGTATTCAGTCACTTGTGACTTGTATAGGCTTGATTTCTCCCTATAAATAGTGCCCAATATTCACCTGTCCACAGTCGTCCCATGGTTGTCATGGTGGTCAGACAACAGTCATGAAGTCCAAGGAGCTGTCAGAAGACCTGAGAAAGAAAGTTGTAGAGAAGCATAGAGATGGGCAAAGCTATGTAGCCATTGCAAGTTCACTCAATGTGCCAAAAAGTACTGTTGCATCACTGGTCCAGAAGTGGAAGCACCATGGTACCACTATGAACCTCCGGAGAACAGGGCGTCCCTCCAAGATCACGGCAAAAGGCAAGATGAAACTGCTCAGGGAAGCCAGAGCAAACCCCTCCGTCACTCTTGAAGACCTGAAGAAGTCTCTCCAGGGTGCTGGGACTAACGTACACAAGTCCACAATATCCCGCACTTTACACAAGGAAGGTCTCTATGGGCGTGTCACAAAGAAGAAGCCATATCTAAAAAAACAACATCTCAAGGCTCGTTTGCAGTGTGCTACCACACATCTGAAAGACACTCCTGCGATGTGGGAAAGTGTGATCTGGTCAGATGAAACAAAAATAGAACTTTTTGGCCTGAACACCAAGAAGTACGTTTGGCGCAAAGCCAACACAGCTGATGATCCGGCTCATACCATCCCTACCGTGAAACATGGAGGTGAGAGCATAATGCTCTGGGGTTTCTCTTCCTCCGGTCCTGGTGAGCTTGTCCGTGTGCAAGGGATTATGAATAGTGCGAAATATATTGACATCCTGGAGAAAAACCTCTTCAAGTCTGCAAAAAGCCTGAACCTTGGGAGGAAGTTCACCTTTCAGCAGGATAATGATCCAAAACATACGGCTCGAGTGACACAAGAATGGCTCAGGAAGAAGAAAGTGAAGGTTCTAGACTGGCCCAGTCAAAGCCCAGATCTCAACCCAATAGAAAACCTGTGGAGGGATCTGAAGATTGACGTCCACCGAAGGTCACCAAGTAACCTGACTCAGCTGGAGCAGTATTGCAAAGAGGAGTGGGCAAAACTGTCCAAGGACCATTGCAAAACTCGTTGCTGGCTATCCAAAGCCATTGGAAGCTGTTATTGCTGCTGAAGGAGCTGCAACCAACTACTGACTGTGACTTAATGATTTAGTGTGAGTACTTTTGCAACAATGAAATACAGACTTTTGCAATCTATTCATAGTAAAGAGTGCTTACGAACAAAAACAGTGATGGATTGTTGTGTCTGTGCTATTTCCTTTCATATAAACAGGTGAAACTCACTTTTGCTTTGTTCTGTTCTGAGAAATTCAGTTTTGGTCATGGGTGTGAATACTTTTGCAACCCACTGTATATATACTATAGATAGATAGACTATAGATAGATTATAGATAGATAGATAGATAGATGGATATAGATAGATAGATAGATAGATAGATAGACTATAGATAGATAGATAGACTATAGATAGATTGATAGATCGATAGATAGACTATAGATAGATCGACAGATAGACTACAGAATCTATAGTCTATCTATAGTATAGATAGATAGACTATAGATAGATAGTTAGATAGATCGATAGACTATAGACTTTAGATAGATCGATAGTCTATAGATAGACTATAGATAGATAGACTATAGATAGATAGATAGACTATAGATAGATAGACTACAGATAGATAATGTTGCTTTTCTAGATTTGTGGTTGTACAACAGTCTGACTGAGGGTTCTGCTGTGAGACCAAAGACCTGATACTAAATCTGGTTCTTTGTTTTCCTCTGAGGAGCAGCATCCAACAGATGGAGGGTCCTTGGTGCGTCCGTTGTCCCAGGTGAAGATGCCAGAGCTGGGCCACCTGCTGAAGGAGATGTCCTTGTGTCTTCTGGACCTCCAGGGTCTCTGCAGTATTCTGGCTCAAAGAGCTCAGGGCAAGGAACCCAACCTGACGCTGCTGCTGGACATGAAGTGTACGTGGACAGCACACACACATGCACGCACACACGCATACACTGTTGGTTAGTGGTGGTTAGTGGTTAGTGTTGGTTAGTGGTGGTTAGTGGTTAGTGTTTGTTAATGCTGGTTAGTGGTGGTTAGTGGTTAGTTTTTGTTAGTGGTGGTTAGTGATTAGTGTTTGTTAGTGCTGGTTAGTGATGGTTAGTGGTGGTGAGTGGTTAGTGTTCGTTAGTGCTGGTTAGTGGTGGTTAGTGGTTAGTTTTTGTTAGTGGTGGTTAGTGATTAGTGTTTGTTAGTGATGGTTAGTGATGGTTAGTGGTGGTGAGTGGTTAGTGTTCGTTAGTGCTGGTTAGTGGTTAGTGCTGGTTAGTGGTGGTTAGTGGTGGTGAGTGGTTAGTGTTCGTTAGTGCTGGTTAGTGGTGGTTAGTGGTTAGTTTTTGTTAGTGCTGGTTAGTGGTGGTTAGTGATTAGTGTTTGTTAGTGCTGGTTAGTGATGGTTAGTGGTGGTGAGTGGTTAGTGTTCGTTAGTGCTGGTTAGTGGTTATTATTCGTTAGTGCTGGTTAGTGGTGTTGAGTGGTTAGTGTTCGTTAGTGCTGGTTAGTGGTGGTTAGTGTTCGTTAGTGGTGGTTAGTGGTGGTTAGTGGTTAGTGTTTGTTAGTGGTGGTTAGTGGTTAGTGTTAGTGCTGGTTAGTGGTTAGTGTTTGTTAGTGATGGTTAGTGGTGGTTAGTGGTGGTTAGTGGTTAGTGTTTGTTAGTGCTGGTTAGTGATGGTTAGTGGTGGTGAGTGGTTAGTGTTCGTTAGTGCTGGTTAGTGCTGGTTAGTGGTGGTTAGTGCTGGTTAGTGGTGGTGAGTGGTTAGTGTTCGTTAGTGCTGGTTAGTGGTGGTTAGTGGTTAGTTTTTGTTAGTGCTGGTTAGTGGTGGTTAGTGATTAGTGTTTGTTAGTGCTGGTTAGTGATGGTTAGTGGTGGTGAGTGGTTAGTGTTCGTTAGTGCTGGTTAGTGGTTATTATTCGTTAGTGCTGGTTAGTGGTGGTGAGTGGTTAGTGTTTGTTAGTGCTGGTTAGTGGTGTTAGTGTTCGTTAGTGGTGGTTAGTGGTTAGTGTTTGTTAGTGGTGGTTAGTGGTTAGTGCTGGTTAGTGGTTAGTGTTTGTTAGTGATGGTTAGTGGTGGTTAGTGGTGGTTAGTGGTTAGTGTTCGTTAATGGTGTTGGTGGTGGTTAGTGTTCGTTAGTGCTGGTTAGTGGTGGTTAGTGGTTGTTAGTGCTGGTTAGTGGTGGTTAGTGGTGGTTTCTACTGGTTAGTGGTGGTTAGTGATGGTTAGTGGTGGTTAGTGATGGTCAGTGGTGGTTACTACTGGTTAGTGGTTAGTGATGGTTAGTGGTGGCTTGTGGTGGTTAGTGTTGGTTACTACTGGTTAGTGATGGTTACTGGTGGTTAGTGATGGTTAGTGTTGGTTACTACTGGTTAGTGATGGTTAATGGTGGTTAGTGATGGTTAGTGTTGTTACTAATGGTTACTGGTGGTTAGTGTTGGTTACTACTGGTTAGTGGTGGTTACTACTGGTTAGTGACGTTAGTGACGGTTAGTGGTGGTTAGTGGCGGTTAGTGGTCGTTAGTGGTGGTTGTAGTTAGTGTTGGTTCGTGCTGGTTACTAATGGTTCCTGGTGGTTAGTGGTGGTGAGCAGTGGTTAGTGATGGTTACTACTAGTTAATGATCATTAGTGGTTGTTAGTGATAGTTAGTGTTGGTTACTACTGGTTAGTGATGGTTACTGGTGGTTAGTGGTGATTAGTCTTGGTTACTACTGGTTAGTGATGGTTAGTGTTGGTTACTAATGGTTAGTGATGCTTACTGGTGGTTAGTGATGGTTACTACTGGTTTGTAATGCTTACTGGTGGTTAGTGATGGTTAGTGCTGGTTACTAATGGTTCCTGGTGGTTAGTGGTGGTGAGCGGTGGTTAGTGATGGTTACTACTGGTTAATGATCGTTAGTGGTGGTTAGTGATGGTTACTGGTGGTTCGTGGTGGTTAGTGGTGATTAGTAATGGTTAGTAGTGGTTACTGATGATGGTAATGATGATGATAGTGATTGTAATGATAGTGATAATGATGATAGTAGCGATGATGGTAACAAGTGTGTTTTATGAGTTTTAGCTAAAGGTTAACTGTGAACGGAGCTAATTTCTCTTGGATCCATCTTTTTATTGACTCTGTTTTTCTTCCAGCTCTGAGCGTCTCAGCAGACGACAGCGACTGTGAGGTGGAGGTGGTGGAGGAAGAGCTCAGGTTCAAGCTGCTGGAGGTCGGACAGCTGAGGAGAGACATCGACGAGCTCAGGAGAAGCATCTCCGACCGCTACGCCCAGTTCATGGGAGACAGCTGTGTGTCCCAGTGACACCTCTGAGTCCTGATGGAGGCTGGTGGAGGCTGGTGGAGGCTGAAGGAGGCTGGTGGAGGCTAATGGAGGCTGGAGGAGGCTGAAGGAGGCTGGTGGAGGCTGAAGGAGGCTGGTGGAGGCTGAAGGAGGCTGGTGGAGGCTGGTGGAGGCTGATGGAGGCTGAAGGGGGCTGGTGGAGGCTGAAGGAGGCTGGTGGAGGCTGGTGGACGCTGCTGTGTGTCTGTCAGAGTGTATTTTCTGTACTGATGCTGCAGATGTTTCCAGCAGACCTTCAGTGATCCACTGGACAGAAACAATAACTTCACTTCTGAACTCTGAACCATCTGAACTCGAACCGTCTGAACCCTAAAACCTGCCGGCAGATTTGGAAAACGTCTTGTTTTTAAAAGAACAAACTGTGGAAACAGAAAGAATCATCAGATGTTTGACTTCCTCCTCCTGAAACTAACCACAAGTAAAACCCAGATTTCATCACTTTATTCTACACGTTTCATTTAAAACTTTGCTAAAAATAAACTTTGTAGTGACCAGATTCTGTAAAGAAATAAGTGTTTTGAGTTCCTCTTCAAAAACAAGAAGCCATGACTGAGCTGCAGGCAGTGTTTCTCCAGAGCAGAGGATGAAAACATAAATAAATAGCAGCTGCATGCAGAGCCACACCTGTACATAGACACCATGAGTCCAGGCTGGTTTCTTTTTGGAAAATAAATAATCAAAGATGTTATTTCTGGTTGCCATCATACTTACTGACAAAAGACATCTCTGAGTTCTCCCTCCTTCTTCTGGTGTTCTGGTTCCTCAGAGCTGCAGGACTTTAGATCCACAGTGAAGAAAAATGAGGCAGAAAACATTCAGAAACAGTTCAGAGTTTAGAGGGTAAACATCCAGATAATTAAATGTGTGTGGTCTGGTTCCAGTTCATCTGATTTATGTCTGAAGTTTTCTCTGCTGCGCTGTTTGTGTTCAACATGCAGAATCACAGTCATTTAATTAGCAGGAGAACATCATGAACAGGAGAACCTCATGAAGGAACATCATCAAACACCAACATATTTAACAGAATCATCCTCCCTGAGAGGGTCTGAAGAAAGAGGTGGGAGGTGCTTACAGGTGCACCAATCAGACAGCTAACACAGGTGAGTGGTTTCTCTGTTTGGAGCTCCAGTCTGTCCCTGTGAGCTGAGCTCAGGTAGTCTGGGTCTAACTGGACTCTTCCACAGTGAAGGTCTTCAGATGGACCAACAGGTCTTCAGATGGTGTTCATTTACATTTTTAGGACACTGCGATTATTATGGGATTGTTCCGTTTTCTTTTTTCATAGAAAGTGAAACGGCTCAGACCCGCGGCATTTCTAACTTTCTGCTGGTTTCACCAATATCTCATCAAAACTATCACCGTCCTGATGGTCCTCAGAGGTTGATCTGACAATACAAAGTTCTGACTGAAGCCTCCTCATCATGGTCAATAAGTGGCCTCAGCATTTTACTGGAAAGGTTCAGCATTCTTTAGTTCCTGTAGATCCACATGGCTCTGGGTCTCTTTAGTTCCTGTAGATCAACCAGCTCTGGATGCCTGTGAGGAGAAGATCTGTCCAGGACCCTCTAATGGGGTTTTTCCACAAGCATCTACTCGGCGCGGTACGGCTTGGCTTGTCTTTGTCTGTGAGCTTTTCCATATGGAGTAGTGCCTGGTATGAGGCACTATTTTCAGTACCTTCTCAGCTGAGGTTCCAAGCGAGCTGAGATGAGCCGATACTGTGACGTTTAGAGTGCAGGCCACTGATTGGACAGGGAGTGACGACACACGAGAGCGACTCCTGCATGGAAAGCAAACCCGGCCTTTTTACAACTGGCAACAGCGACGGTAGGCAGTAAACTCTGTGCCCTGTAGCCACTTGTTTTTATTGTTAGAGTTATGGAAGCCAAGCCCGTTCCATGGTCCAACACTGCGATCGAGACGTTTCTATCTTTGGTGGCGGACCAGAACATACAGAGGGAGCTGGATGGTGTGACCAGGAACCAAAAGGTATCCTCTCGTCCTCGGCATGATACCGCTGTATCACCTCCCAAACTCTCCTGTGTCTCCTCTGTCTTTCGCCTTGATGTCCTCCATTGTTCTGTTGCGTTTGCGTCGCACACAAATGACGTTAAGGGACTTTCGGCCTGCCATGCTATGACGACTCCACCCACGATGAGGTTATATGGAAAAACAACTAAACCGAGACGAGCCAAGTCCAGTACAGAAGTGGTGAGCTGTACTGCGCCGAGTAGATGCTTGTGTTAAAAACCCCTTAAGGCTCACTCAGGTCTGGGGTGATGCGGTCCACTTCCACTGAGACTAAACATTCCTGGACGTTCCTTCAGAGGACATTCCAGAGGGCACAGTAGCAGCAGATGGAGGTCCTCAGATGATCTACAGAAGAGGATTCCCTCAGCAGGTGTGGGTTCTTGGTTCTGTAGGTTCTTACCTGGACGTCAGGTTCTGATCACAGTAGACAGAAGTGATGAGGGTTTGAGGAACATCACGAATGTTTCTGCAGCAGATCTGAGACATGAAGAGCTCCCGTTTATCAGCTGATCAGAAAAGTCTGACGGGAAGTAAAGTTAATAAACAGAAGTTATTGGAATATTACAGACTGTTTCTGCTGTGTTTTTAGAATATTGTAGAATTTCTTTGATAAACTGAATAAATAGATGAAAAGTCGCTGCG
Source organism: Amphiprion ocellaris (assembly GCF_022539595.1). Lineage (NCBI taxonomy): Eukaryota > Metazoa > Chordata > Actinopteri > Pomacentridae > Amphiprion > Amphiprion ocellaris. Next base: position 173,305 of record NC_072777.1, on the reverse strand, counting down.
TGGAGATCCACGTGAGGAGCGTTACGTAAAGCGGTTTCTAACCAATCAGCTGCCGTGCTGTGGGCGGAAGTAGTAAAGCGACGCAGCGGGTTTTCAGTCCAGAGCTGCGCATATAGTCTGCGGGACTTTCTGAGCTTTAACCCGAACATGAAGCAGAACTGCACCGTCCCGGCCTTCCTCACCAAGCTATGGACGCTGGTGGAGGACGGAGACACCAACGAGTTCATCTGCTGGAGCCAGGTAGCATCTGGGCTAACAAACAGCTAGCTGGCTAACCTACACCTACCATAGCAGGGTTAGCATCTGGGCTAACAAACAGCGGGATTAGCATCTGGGCTAACAAACAGCAGGGTTAGCATCTGGGCTAACAAACAGCAGGGTTAGCATTGTGGGCTAAAAACAGACAGCTAACCAGGTGAAGTTACAGGTAGCTGGATTAGCTTCCATGTTGATAACCTGCTGTTAGCCTGATTCTCCTTTATTGTGTAGCTGCCCTTAGCATGCTCAGCTAAATGTGGTCTTCTTCAGGCCAGGACCAGCTAGCTTTAGATCTGAGACCAACTCCCTGTGGTTCTTTGAGTTTCCGTGAAGATGAAAGTTAACGTAGATCAGCTGAGAGTTTCTGCTGTAACTGATGCTGTGATTTTGTGTTTTCCAGGAAGGAACCAGCTTTTTGGTTCTGGACGAGCAGCGCTTTGCCAAGGAGATCCTCCCCAAGTTCTTCAAGCACAACAACATGGCGAGTTTCATCCGGCAGCTGAACATGTGTAAGACTCAGCAGCTCCTCCACAGCTTCTCTCTGATCATCTCATTAGATCTGAAGTTTAACATACTCTGAACGGCTGCTGTTAACACACACACACACACACACACACACACACACACACACACACACACACACACACACACACACACACATCTGAACACTTTTTACTCATTTCTGCTCCAACATTGGTCCAGAAGCTTTACAGAGAACTAAAGTCACAGCAGAGCTTCTTCATTCAGTCCAGGTTCACATCAGGACCTGACAGCAGCTGTGTCCTTTAGTTCAGACAGGTGAACCATCAGGTACAGTCTGTAGGACTGTGGGGTTCCCTGAATGCATCCCCACTCTGATGAAGGTGTTCCAGATCACCTGTCTGAGAAGACTTCAGTTTGAACCATCAGTCATCTGCAGTTAGACAGATTCCTGTTGAATACTGACCCAGTAGTCTGTAGCATCAGAGAGTCCAACTAGTTCAACAGGAGAGTTTCTTAGAACCCAAATCCCTCAGTCCTGAGCTCCTTTTCCTCCACATTAATGGACCTTCAGTGTGTTCAGATCAGTGGATGGACGACGCAGCTCTTCATGCAACAATAAGTCTGCATGGCTCTGATATAATAATATAATAGTAATATGCAGCTGCTTGCCGTTCTCATGAACACAGAAAAACACAGAATAATCTGGATATAGAGCGCTGGATCACCATATGAGTGTTTATTAAAAAAACAATCTGACTAGAGCAGAATGTCCTAAAAACTGAGAGACTGGCCGAGAAAGACGGGAGGGAGGCTAGCAAGACTCCTATGACTCCTCTGAAGGAGTTAGTCGAAAGGTTTCAGTGGAACCATGTGACCTCTGACAGATTAAATTCTACTGATCCATCATAACAGAAGCTGGTTGGTCTACCTGGACCTCTGCGTGTTCAGGTCATCAGACAGTTTCTGTCCTTACATACGTGCAGTCTGAGCCCTTGTCCACACGTAGCCGGGTATCTCACAAAACGAAGATATTTTTCTATGATTCGGCCTATCATCCACACGAAAACGCAGATTTACGTCATCACAAACGATTCTTTTTAAAAACTCCGACCAAAATGAAGATTTGCGAATTCTCCGTTTTATGCGTCTGCATGTGGACATCAGTAACTGGGGTTTTGTGTTTCGAAACGTCACCGCCTGCGACAAACTATGTTCTTACGTCACATATGCGACCTGTGTTTACATTCGGTAACAGCATGGATGCTCTCACAAGGTTTTGGGTGATGTTTCTTGTACAGGCGCTTTTTACTTGCTTGTTTTTACAAGCCCAGATACTGCTCCACATTCAACAACACAGGCGAAGGACGACGTTAAGGACGGTTATTCTCCACCACCTTGCTAGGATTTGGGGAACTACTGCCACCTAAAGGTCTGGCATGCTTATGAATGTGCTGAAAAACACACTTATGCGGTTAGGTGTGGAAGTTTTTTTCTAAAAACGAGGTGGTGTGTACGTAAGTTTTTTTCTAGACGGAGGGGGCAGGATATTCGGTTTTACAAAAACCCGGCTACGTGTGGACAAGGCCTCAGAGGTTCTTTGTTGTCATGTGTGTGCAGACGGGTTTCGTAAGGTGATGCACATCGATACAGGCATCGTGAAGCAGGAGAGAGACGGTCCAGTGGAGTTTCAGCATCCTTACTTCAAACATGGACAGGATGACCTGCTGGAGAACATCAAGAGGAAGGTCAGTTTGGTTTAAAGTTCAGAGAAGCTGATGATGAAATGAGTCAACATTAATCCATCTTGGATGAAGAGCTGTTGAAATAAATAAAACTGGTTCTGTTTTCAGACATTTGAAACTTCTCTGGTTCTTCCTCATGGGCTGATATAACAGATGTTTCTGAACAGTTGGACTGTCCTTCATGTCTCCAGCATTCTCTCAGGGTTTAACTGTAGATTGTGTGCTCCAGGTTTCTAACACTCGGCCGGAAGACAACAAGATCCGACAGGATGACCTGACCAAGATCCTGGCCAGCGTTCACAGCGTCCACAGCAAACAGGAGAGCATTGACGCCCGGCTGGCAACACTGAAGAGGTGAGTGGTTCTGGCAGAAAGAAAACATGAGCAGCAGCAGCACCGGGATGGAAACGTTCACACCGTCCAGTCTGTAAGAACTCTAAAACCACAGAGTGAAGGATCATCCTGTCCAGTTTAAAAAGTTCTACCTGCAGACTCCTGTAGATCTGTTCAGATGGTCGACATCACCACATCCTAAATATCAGACAAGTCACTGACTTAGTGACCAACTAACTGTGTCCATCAGTCTGAGGAGCTCATTAGGATCAGGTATCTAAACAGAAGAACATCTAAAAACAGTGTTCACATTTATAGAGGCTGATGAATATCAGATGTTTTTACTTTCTGAATAAACTACACAGTGATATAGAGTTAGATAGAGGTTCCTGTCCTGGACCTGAGCAGATGTTTAAAGGGCTTTTACTGCTGATCAGAAGGTTCCATCCCCAGACTGGTTCTGAGTCTAGCAGCTATGAAGCCTGGATCTGCTGCTTCCATGGTTCTGCTGTGATCTAATCTCAGTATTAACGTTGAAATATTTAGACAGTTATCATAGCTCAGTCAGAACTTTGGTGTTGTTTGAGAACAACCAGGATCAGATGGTTTTAGCAGCCATAGAGCACCCCCTGCTGGAGGAAGAATATTCTGTATCTGCTGCTGAAGTCAATGTTAAACCCAAAACTCTCACAAAGTTTCAGCTCCTGATTCACTAAGGTTCTTCTGCTGAGTCCATTTAGAGATTAAACCCGAACAGCTGGAGTCCATTTATAGATTCAATTCAATTTTATTTATATAGCGCCAATTACAGTCAAATTGTCTCGAGACGCTTTACAGAACCCATATGCCTGAACCCCCAGAGCAGCCCTAAGGAGACAGTGGCAGGAAAACACCCTTTTATCAGGGAAAAAATCCTCAAGCAGAACCCGGCTCTAATGTGGGGGGACCCATCTGCTGCTGACCGGGTGGGTTGAGAGGGACAGAAGAGGTAGAGATAGAGGTGTAGAGGTAGAGGTAGAGAGGTAGAGGTAGAAGGATAGAGATAGAGAGGTGGGGGGACACAAGCACCATAAAACACATAGTTTGACACATGCATGATACGACAGATGATACATGCAAAGTACAACTGACATGGAAACTGATTATAGTTTACTGCTATGGTGTACAGCTCTGGCATTAAATATACTAAATATATAGCTAGTGGTAAATTCAAAAATATGTAGATGAGCAAATCAAGTATAGTGAGGGTGATGCAGAGTAGATTGATGGAAATGGGCAGCTGGAAGCAGTGGGCTGGAGGAAGGTCAGCAGCAGCATCCCACAGATGGAGATTAGGCCAGTTGGTGGGAGAACCACCACAGATCTGAAGCATCCAGCTCTGGGATCAGGGACACTTGGAGAAAGGACACAGGGAGAAACAGAGTGAGTGTAATGCAAACATGGTATATATATATATATATATATATATATATATATATATATATATATATATATATATATATATATATATATATATATATATATATATATATATATATATATATATAAAATATAATGGTAGATAGAGAAGGACTCAGTGCATCCAGAGAGGTCCTCCAGCAGCCTAGGCCTGTAGCAGCAGAACTAGGGGCAGAACTAAGGGACGTCCAAGAGGAAGACTCCAGCTGCCCCCTCAGGGTCCCCCAGTCAGTCCTAACTATAAGATTTGTCAAAAAGGAAGGTTTTAAGCCTGGTCTTAAAATTAGAGAGGGTGTCCGCCTCCAGAACCCAAACTGGGAGCTGGTTTCACAGGAGAGGAGCTGATAACTGAAGGCTCTGCCTCCCATTCTACTTTTAGAGAGAAGTTACAGGTCGCTTCTCCAAGTAAGCCTGCAGTCTGAGAGCGAAGAGTTCTGCTAGGATAACATGGTACTATCAGGTCTTTAAGATATGATGGAGATTGGTTGTTAAGAGCTTTATGTGTCAGAAGAAGGATTTTGAATTCTATTCTAGATTTAACAGGAAGCCAATGAAGAGAAACCAGTATAGGAGAAATATGATCTCTCTTGCTAACTCCCGTCAGTACTCTGGCTGCAGCGTTTTGGATCAGCTGTAGATGTTTCAGAGAGCTATTGGGACAACCTGATAATAAGGAATTACAGTAGTCAAGCCTATAAGTAACAAATGCATGGACTAGTTTTTCTGCATCACTCTGAGACAGGATGTTCCTGATTTTTACAATATTTCTCAGGTGGAAAAAGGAAATCCTACAGATTTGTTTTATGTGTGAGTTAAAGGATATGTCCTGGTCAAAGATAACACCGAGGTTCCTCACAGTAGTACTGGAGGCCAATGTAATGCCATCCAGAGTAACTATATGCTTTGAAAGCAATTTTCTAAGATGCTTGGGGCCAAATACAATGACTTCAGTCTTGTCTGAATTTAGTAGTAGGAAATTATAGGTCATCCAGGTCTTTATGTCCTTAAGACAATCTTGCAGTCAAGCTAGCTGATTAGTTTCATCTGGCTTCATAGATAAATACAAGTGAGTGTCCTCAGCGTAACAGTGGAAATTAATACAGTGCTTCCTAATAATATTGCCTAAGGGAAGCATGTATAATGTGAACAGTATTGGTCCTAAGACAGAGCCCTGAGGAACTCCATGATTAACCCTAGTATGCTCACAAGAGTCATTGTTGACATGCACAAACTGGAGCCTGTCTGATAAATAGGATTTAAACCAGTCCCGTGCTGTCCCTTTAATGCCAATACAATGTTCTAGTCCCTGTAATAAAAGTTTGTGGTCGATTGTATTGAATGCCACACTAAGGTCCAACAAAATAAGTATAGAGACCAGTCCATTATCTGACGCTGTGGGAAGGTCATTAGTAACTTTCACCAGAGCTGTTTCTGTGCTATGATGCACTCTGAAGCCTGACTGAAACTCTTCAAACAAGCTATTCCTTTGTAAATGTTCACATCATTGATTTGCAACTGTTCTTTCCAGAAGTTTAGAGAGAAATGGGAGGCTAGAAATTGGTCTATAGTTGGCTAAAACATGTGGATCTAGAGTGGGCTTTTTAAGTAAAGGTTTGATTACAGCAACCTTAAAAGCCTGTGGTACATAGCCTGTTACTAGAGAGAGATTAATCAGATCCAACATTGAGGAATTAATTAAAGGTAAAGCCTCCTTGAACAGTCTAGTTGGGATAGGATCTAAATGACACGTCGATGGTTTGGATGTAGAAACTATTGAAATTAGTTCAGAGAGATGCATGGGAGTGAAAAATTCTAAATATCCATCTGGTCTTACAGGCAATTCTAAAGCATCTGTACTCAATGATACATCTGTGAAATTTGTAGGAAGGGCCAGATTAATTTTTTCTCTAATCGTAATAATTTTATTTGTAAAGAAGCTCATGAAGTCGTTACTGCTCAAAGTTAAAGGAATACAAGGTTCAACAGAGCTCTGAATCTTTGTCAGCCTGGCTACAGTGCTGAAGAGAAACCTGGGGTTGTTCTTGTTTTCCTCTATTAAAGATGAATAATATGTTGTCCTGGCATTACCAAGAGCTTTTTTTATAAATTACTAGACTATTTTTCCAAGCTACATAAACTTCCTCTAAATTAGTGGAGTACCACTTCCTTTCCAGCTTTCGGGACGCCTGCTTTAAAGTCCACAGCTGGGAATTCTACCAAGGAGCAGGTCCTCTCTGAGATAGAACTTTCTTTTTTACAGGTGCAACACTATCAAGTGTTGTACGCAGTGAGGCTTCAGCATTATTAACAATATAATCCACTTCTGTGGGGGTAAAACTATAATATTTCCCTTCCATGTGTTACACCCAGCCTAGGGGTCACTGAATGTAACATGAAAATGTCATCCTGTTGGGGCCTCAAGCAGCACACACCACAGATTTTTCCAACGAAATCAATAATTTATTTTCCAAAAGCGAATGTAAACAAAGGTTGTATTAAACAAACTAAAAGTATGGATGAGCTGAAGTCAAAACAATAATATTGAATTAAAAGCAGTCTTAAGGCTGTCACTGTCCACGTCAACATGAATGTTAAAGTCATCCACAATAATGACTTTATCTGAGCACTAAATCAGATAAAAAGTCTGAGAATTGAGATAAAAACTCAGAGTTAGGAGCAGGAGGACGATATACAGCAACAAATAAAACTGGTTTCTGAGCTTTTAAATCTGGATGAGAGATACTGAGAGTAAGATTTTCAAATGAACTGTAACTAGGTTTAGGTCTCTGGTTCATTTTTAAGCTAGAGAGGTAAATTGCTGCAACTCCTCCTCCTCGGCCTGTGATTGGAGGAACATGACAGTTAGTATGACTAGGAGGAGTTGATTCATTTAGACTAACATATTCTTCCTGCTGCAACCAGGTTTCAGTCAAACAGAACAAATCAATCTGGTGATCAGTTATCAAATAATTTACTAACAGAGATTTAGACGAGAGAGATCTAATATTTAATAGACAACATTTAATTGTCCTGTTTCTTCGCTCAGTTGAAATAGTGGTATTAATTTTTATTAGATTTTTATGGTTACTATGTCTTTTGTTTATATTTGAATTGTTTAATTTATTGAATTTTGGTGGTCGGGGGACAGACACAGTCTCAATAAAGCTAACTGAATTCCTGGAGGGTGACAGCTGAGAGGAAACTGCAGAGAGGTGTGGAAGACTACAACTCTGCATCCTGGTCTGAACTCTGGGTTGTCATGCTTTAGGAGTTCTAATAAAATCAGCCATATTTCTAGAAATGAGAGCTGCACCAGCCAAAGTGGGATGGATGCCGTCTCTCCTAATCAGACCAGGTTTTCCCCAGAAAGAGCTCCAATTGTCTATAAAGCCAACGTGGTTTGCAGTACACCACGTAGACGACCTGTATTTACGATTATCTTTAGCCAGCAGTTTCTAATTCGCTGGTGTCGCTAGCTTCACGTTTCTGACTTTGGAGCTGCCAATGATCAGAGTTGGTTTCTCAGCGGGTGTGTCATTGAGTGGGGAAAAACGATTAGAAACGTGAAGTGGTTTGTGGTGTGCCGGGACAGCGGGCTTGAGCTTAGGACTACGTTTCCTACGAACTGTCACCCAGCTACCCTGACTTCCCGGCTGCTCGGGAGCTGCTAGGGTACGGCTAGCAGAAGCTACACTAGCAGCTATGCTATTGCGGTCCGCAGCGGCTAAGGGGGCATGGCTAACAGCTAGCGGGGTGTTTTCCATGGTGCGGAGCCGCGCTTCCAATTCAGAGAGCCTCGCCTCCAAAGCTACAAAGAGACTGCATTTATTACAGGTATCGTTATCACTAAAGGAGGCAGAGGAGTAACTAAACGTGACACACTGAGCAGGAAAGAGAAGGAGAGGAAGAGGGAGAAGCCATGCTAACTGCTAAGTGCTAGGCTAGCGGACAGAGATAACAGATTAACTTAGAATTAAGTACTGAGAAGGTGCTTGAAGAAAACGAGTGTATGTTACGACTGAAATATTACCGCTACACACAGATTTAATGAATATCAAATTAGATGGAGTGGATAAGCTACAACAGTCACAGAACACAACACAGCTCCACAACAGGAAGTGACGCAATACGCTCACCGTAACGTCAGACGTCAGCAGGATCATTAATTGGGATTAAACCCTAACAACTGGAGTTCGTTTATACATTAAACCCGAACAGCTGGAGTCCATTTATAGATTAAATCCGAACAGCTGGAGTCCAGATACTCTCTAAACTGTTTAAATGATCATTTCTAGCTGGTGCTGTTCATCAGGGCTGTTACTGTCACAGTCTGGTTTCTGTATAGCACTACAGCCAGCTGTGATCACCGCTATTATGGGATGTATCCCAGCGTGATCATCAGTAGTATGGGATGTATCCTAGTGTCTAGAACCAACTGTGATCACCAATATTATGAGGATGTCTCGTAGTGTGAACAGTTTAGAGTCCTAGAAACAATCATTGGTTCCTGAATGTGTTTCTGGTTTCTGATAATTCACCAGAGAAAACTTTTAAAAGCTCATTCTGGGTGAACTTTAATGCTCATATCAGCACCAATAGACAAGATTCAGTGTTCAGACTGAGGCCTTGTCCACACGTAGCCGGGTATCTCACAAAACGAAGATATTTTTCTACGATTCGGCCTATCATCCACACGAAAACGCAGATTTACGTCATCAAAAACGATTCTTCTTAAAAACTCCGACCAAAGTGAAGATTTGCGAATTCTCCGTTTTATGCGTCTGCATGTGGATATCAGTAACCGGGGTTTTGCGTTTCGAAACGTCACCGCCTGCGACAAAATATGTTTTTACGTCACATATGCGACCTGTGTTTACATTCGGTAACAGCATGGATGCTCTCACAAGGTTTTGGGCGCTTTTTACTTGCTTGTTTTTACAAGCCCAGATACTGCTCCACATTCAACAACACAGGCAAAGGACTACGTTAAGGACGGTTATTCTCCACCACCTTGCTCGGATTTGGGGAACTACTGCCACCTAAAGGTCCGACATGCTTATGAATGTGCTTAAAAACGCACTTATGCGGTTAGGTGTGGATGAAGTTTTTTTCTAAAAAGGAGGTGGTGTGTACGTAAGTTTTTTTCTAGACGGAGGGGGCAGGATATTCGGTTTTACAAAAACCCTGCTACGTGTGGACAAGGCCTGAGACTCCTGGATGGATTTAAACTGATCTGGTGTCAGTTTTTCCCAGAACTTAGATGTGTTTCTCCTCCTTAATGTTATTGTTCTATCTGCTGGACTGATGAAGTTCTGAGGCTCAGAAATGATGGAAAAAGTCCATAAAAAATGATAAATCTGGACCCACCTCTATGGACTTCAAGGACCTGGAATGTTCTGAGTAACACTAAGCTTAAACACTGGAAGCAGGAAAGGAGAACGTCCCCTGGAGAAAGTTCTAGAGTAGACCTACCGACAACTGGAGAAAGTTCTAGAGTAGCCCTACCGACAACTGGAGAAAGTTCTAGAGTAGACCTACCGACGCCTGGAGAAAGTTCTAGAGTAGACCTACCCACAACTGGACAGTTGTGGGTAGGTCTACTCTAGAACTTTCTCCAGGGGACGTTCTCCTCTATGGACTTCAAGGACCTGGAACTCTGGAAATATTCCCAGCATGAAGGTAGAACTCTGATTATTGACAAAGTTCCTGCAGATGAAGAACCAGATGATGTGAGGATGTTCTGGTTTAGGACTATGATTGTAGTAAAATTAACTGTTACTCATCTAGATATGGAGGGGAGTTTGTCAGAAACTACATGTTCCCAGAAACAGACGATAAAGAAGCAGCTGAACTGAGTTTGTTGTTTCCTGTTTGTGAACTTGTTCAGGGAGAATGAAGCTCTGTGGAGAGAAATCTCAGACCTGAGAAAGAAACATTCTCATCAGCAGCAGCTCATCAAGAAGGTGAGTTCATCTCAGAATCAACCACACTGTTTATTTATTGGTTTTCCTCTCAGTCCTGTGAGGAAACACTGCCTGCAGTTCAACCTGAAACACTCTGCATGTTCTGGTATTAGCTGAGTCGGTCCTGGAGAACCCGAACCGGGAGGAGGAAGGTTCTGGTTCTACTGGATCTGATTTGAGCATAAAATGTACTTTTGGAGAAAGTTTCAATTTTGAAGAAATCTCATTGTTTCAGCTGAGATCTGGTAAATGTTTCTGATGGAACCACACATCTCCCATGATGCCTTCAAAGATGGTCAGAAAGTTGAAGATCTGATGCTTGTCTCTGTTTTTGATGATGGTTTTCTACATAGTTTGGAAGCTGCTGGTGTGATTTGGGGTTCAGAGGGTTCAACTCTCCATCAGCTGGTTGCTGTGATGTTTCCTGCAGGTTTAACCTTCAGTCCTTATCTGATCTGGTTTCTGTTGGTTCTCTTCAGCTGATCCAGTTTATCGTCACGTTGGTGCAGAACAACCGAATCCTGAATCTGAAGCGTAAAAGGTGAGTTCATGCTGTTTGGTGAGCTTCTACAGAAACACTTTCAGAGGAAATGTCAGATAATCATCAGCAGGAAATCAGTTTTTCTCATTAGAAATCAGTTTTCTACTATTTAATGTAACTTAATTTCACAAAGTACAGTCATGTAAACAGTCAAGCTCCAGCAAAGGGTTTTCTACATCATTTTGTCTGGTATTATGTTTCTGAATAAATGATAGGTCATTATTTATTACATTAAACCAATGAAAATAAAAAGCATCTTTATTTTTAAAGCTCTTATCACAGATTTAAGTGTGAATTTTGAATGTTTGTATCTGTTTGGTCGACAGGCCGATTCTGATGAACAGCAACGGAAAAAAGTCCAAATACATCCATCAGATCTACGAGGACAAACAGGTCAGCCGGTTGTTCTCCTACGGTCACAGAGATTCTCATCTTCAGACCTCTAATGTTGCTACAGTCATAGGAAAATGAAATGAGCTTTAAATAATAAGGTTCCCTTTTCATTATTCACTGGAACCTCATCTGGAACCCTGGTTCTACTCTGGTTCTGTTCTGGTTCTACTCTAATGGATAAATATGAGGTTGACTGGGTTTTTCCATGTGACTCATCTGTTTATATTTAAATTATTAAAAGACAAACATTGTCAGCAGTTTTCCATCTTTATTAATCTTCCATTATGCTGAAAAGTCAACAGTTTCCCTGTGATGTGTTTATCAGGACTAGATCAGCATGGATACGCTGGTATCCAGAGGTAGTGGTGTATTTTTAGTAGTGGTGTTTAGTCCTAACTGTGTGTTTCAGTCGACAGTAAACAGTCTGAACGGAGTGAAGAACTCAGAGGTGTCAGAAGACATCATCATCTGCGACCTGACCGAGAACGAAGCCGAGGTGACAGCGGAGATTACCGAGGAGTTGCCCAGAGCCTTCGAACAGGGGTAGTGCTTTAACCATAATACCATCCATAACTCTCTGACAATACCCATAACCCTCTATTCATAACCCTCTACCCACAACCATAACCCTCTATCCATAACCCTCTACCCACAACCATAACCCTCTATCCATAACCCTCTACCCACAACCATAACCCTATATCCATAACCCTCTACCCACAACCATAACCCTATATCCATAACCCTCTACCCACAACCATAACCCTCTATCCATAACCCTCTACCCACAACCATAACCCTATATCCATAACTAGGGCTGCAACTAACGATTATTTTAATAATCGATTAGTCGGCCGATTATTTTTTCGATTAATCGATGAATCGGATAAAAAAACAACACATTAATTTCCACTTCCTCTGAAAGAGAAGATTTGGACTGACAGAGCAAATAAGATAATTGAAGCGAAGCCTTCGTCTTCAACCATCGACAGAGGCCTCATGCCAGTGAGCATCATGTTGAGGATGCTGTCAGTCAGGACAGATGCTTGCTGTGGTTGACATGATGTCTTTCTCATCATGAAGCCTGTCATTGTTTGCTGTTCAAGAAATGAGAAAGATAGTATAGTTTGAGTATGTATTATAGCACAATTTACAACAACTCAGTAATTATCTTGTTTTATTTGCAGTATTAGGTTAAGGCAAGTAAGTAGTCCAAAGAGCAAAACACAAAGTATGCACGCACACACACACACACACACACACACGCACACACGCACACACACATATAGATAGATACATAGATAGACAGACAGACAGACAGACAGACAGACAGACAGATAGATAGATAGATAGATAGATAGATAGATAGGACAAGCACCATAAAAAATACTACATACTAAATAAGTTACTTTAACCCCGGTCTAAATGCAGTTCATCCTGCCTCACTCCAACACAGACCAGTGTCTTCACTCAGACTTTGTGAGAAAATTAAAACTTGAGGCTTAATCTTTAAATTATTATCACCATTGTGGGCAAGTTACGTTTATTTATAAAGCATATTCAAACCCTGCTTAAGCTGATTAAAGTGAAATAAAAAGTTTCACACGCGCACGTACACACACACACACACACACACACACACACACACACACACACACACACACACACACACACACACACACACACACACACACACACACACACACACACACACACGTGCCCTATCACTGTCATTAATCAGCTAACAAACACTAGCATCAGGAGAGCTACCAGAGAGACTAACGTTACGTTTCCTCACTGTAAAACGGAACAAACGTAGGATACTGTAGTGACTTACCTGCTGTTGAGCTGTCATCGGCGACTCCAACGTGTTTCCGTTTCAGGTGCTGCATCATTACCGTGGTGCTCCCGTACATCATATCACTTTTGTAAAGCTTGCATGCTACGCATGTTTGTTGTTTTGTGAAGCGTGAAATGCTGCCACACTTCTGAGGATTTCGGTCCGACTGTTTTCTCCGTGTCGGTCACGTTCGGTTGAAATTACTCTGAATTTACTTTCGCTTTGCCGCCACCTCGTTCTGTTCAACTCGCTCTAGAGGTGGAATTATTTTAAAAAACAAAAAAACTTTATTTCCGTCAGCCAGCATTGACAAAGCTCTGCAGGTGAAGTTGACGGCTCCGCGACATGGCGAGTGACGCACGAATCGCGCGACACAACGAATCAATAATGAAATTCGTTGCCAACGCTTTTAATAATCGATTATTATCGATTTTATCGATTCGTTGTTGCAGCCCTATCCATAACCCACAACCATAACCCTCTATCCAAACACCTCTACCCATAACCCTCTGCCCACAACCATAGCCCTCTACCCATAGCCATCTACCCACAACCCTCTATCCGTAACCCTCTATCCATAACCCTCTACCCACAACCATAACCCTCTAGCCATAATCCTCTACCCACAACCATAACCCTCTAACTCCTAACCCCTAACCCTCTATCCAAAACCCTATATCTAAACCCTCTACCCACACCCATAATCCTCTTCCCACAGTGCTCTATCCATAACCCTCTACCCACAACCCTCTACCTATAATCCTCTATTCATAATCCTCTACCCACAACCATAACACTCTACACATAATCCTCTATCCACAACCCTATATCCATAACCCTCTACCCACAACCATAACCCTCTTCCCACAACGCTCTATCCATAACCCTCTGTCCATAATCCTCTACCCACAACCATAACTCTCTACCCATAACCCTCTACCCATAACCCTCTACCCACAACCCTCTACCCATAACCCTCTATCCATAATCCTCTACCCACAACCATAACCCTCTACCCATAACCCTCTACCCACAACCATAACCCTCTACCCATAACACTCTATCCATAACACTCTATCCATAACCCTCAACCCACAACCATAACCCTCTAGCCATAATCCTCTACCCATAACCCTCTACCCACAACCATAACCCTCTATCCATAACACTCTACCCACAACCATAACCCTTTACCCATAATCCTCTACCCATAAAGCCTGTTTTATGCTTTCTGCGCCTGCGAGGTCCGTGCGGCTCCGTGTGGAAAAATTACATTTTAGCAGCCACGCCCCCTCGTGCACCTCCACATTTTTCTAACTACGTAGACGTAGCCGCGTGGAAAAACATGGCAGAGGGCCAGGACCTACTCGTAGCTGAAGTCCAGAAATATGGGAACTGATACGATTCATCATACAGAGTTCACCGTGACAACTGGGTTATGAACAATTCATAGTGTGAAATGAAAACTAACTTCTGAAATGCTTTTATTCGGTAAAATGCCATGCTGTACGTGGTGTAAACAATGGCAAACTTCTGCTGTAGTTTAGTACCAGAGTAGACCAGGTAGATGTGTGTTTGCGATACACTGCCCTCTGCAGTTTGGGAGCAGATGCCGCACGGAGTATAAATGCACATACGTTCTCTCGCGCGGATTTCCGTGCGGCTCGTTCGTGTGGAAAGTATAACCCAGCTTTAGCCCTCTAACCATATTGAGATGTCTCTCCAGATAGTTAAACTGCACCTTTAAAGGAGTTTTAAGAACTTCTAGCAGCTTGTGAGCTAACTATCTAAACTAGTTAGATATCTAAACTATATATCTAAACTATCTAACTATCTAAACTAGCTAACTATCTAAACTAACTATCTAAACTAGCAAACTAGCTAAACTAGCTAAGTATCTAAACTAGCTAACTATCTAAACTAGCTAACCATCTAAACTATCTAAACAAGGGAACTATCTAAACTAGCTAAACTAGCTAACTATCTAAACTAGCTAACTATCTAAACTATCTAAACAAGTGAATTATCTAAACTAGTTTAGTATGTAAACTATCTAAACTAGCTAACTATCTAAACTAGTGAACTATTTAAACTAGCTATCTAAACTAGTGAACTATTTAAACTAGCTATCTAAATTAGCTATCTGTCTAAACTAGCTGCCTATCTAAACTAGCTAACTAGCTAGACTAGCTACCTATCTAAACTAGCTAACTATGTAAACTAGCTATCTAAACTATCTAAACTAGCTAAATATCTAAACTATCTGAACTAGCTAACTAAACTATCTAAACTAGCGAACTATCTATACTATCTAACTAGCTAACTATCTAGACTAGCTAACTATGTAAACTAGCTAAGTAGCTAACTATCTAAACTAACTAGTTGTGGCTGACTTGTGTCTCAGAGATGTGGAGATTGTGGAGGTGGAGGTGGACAGTTGTGGCGTTCTGCCGACTGAGACAGAGGTGATCACCAGCGACAACAACAAACCGACCGACGATGGGCAGCGGAGCAGCTCATTGGACGGCAGCAAACCAACTAGCAGCTCATTGGACGACAGCAAACCAACTAGCAGCTCATTGGACGACAGCAAACCAACTAGCAGCTCATTGGACGGCAGCAAACCAACTAGCAGCTCATTGAACGGCAGCAAACCGACCAGCAGCTCATTGAACAGCAGCAAACCGACCAGCAGTGCCCTGCAGCTGAACAAAGCGTCTGGCCTGAGTCTGGAGGACCCGGTGAAGATGATGGACTCCATCCTGAATGAGAACGGAGCCATCTCTCAGAACATCAACCTGCTGGGAAAGTAAGGACCACAATGAATCCATTAGAGTTACCAGCTGAGAAGGAGGTCTAATGTTTGCATGACCTGATTGGTTCTATTCCGTAAGTGCTCCACCCTCTAATATCTCATTGGTTAAACCCTTTGAGACTCCACCCACACTGAGCTTCTAGAACTCTTGCAGTTCCTCAGATATTTCCTCTAAGGTCCAGCAGTGAATTTTCTTTGGCCACAGTTAAAATGTACAGCAGAAATAAACCAGTTTACACTTTAAAGCAGTGGTTCCCAACCTGGGGTCCACGCCCCCCCAGGGGGGGCGCCAGAGATCTGAGGGGGGGCGAAGCTTTGTCTGCTCTGAGGCTGTGATGTTATAAAAAACAGATTTTTACATTCTGGATAAAATCAGAGTAACAGACTCACTGTGTCATCACAAGTCTACCTATAAAACATTTTAAAAACACATTTATTTGGTCTTTTTCAAAAATCCTTTGCTACTTCGATGGCCACACCTCCTTGACCTTTCAACTTCTCTCCACACTTTCTTCAGGTTGGCTCTAGTTCATCCAGATTCATTAGTTTGTGTGCAGATAGAAAATTACTGATGGGAACGATGTCTGAAAAACGCAAAACGGGTGAAGATTCATCAGTACCTAAAAACTCCGGCTATACCTCGAGAGTTACCTTAAATTTGGTTTTATTAAAGGACAAGACAGAATTATGTTATTTGTAGTGAAATGCTCGTAAATGACAGCATGAAACCAGCGAATTACGGAGACGTCAGGAAATAAAACACAGTTAGGTAAAGTCGGAAAGATATTCACAAATTCGGACTTCCGGCATCAATAACTCATTAAATATACGTTGTCTAAACATAAACGATGCCTCTTGTCCATCGTTGTAAGGTAGACAATGTGCTACAAGCCCAGTTTAATCAAAAGTAGCTGCAGAAATAACATTGGTGTCTATGAGCAGCTGGCTGTGTGACGAGTGAACAGGGACCATCTGCAAAATGCAAAACCGCTGCAAACAGCGAAGAGAGACAAATATTCAACAAATTTACTGCAGCCAGCAACTGACTCCTGCTGCTCATACTACAACTCTTGGTTTGATATTAATTTTTTTTTCATAATTTTAAGGATTGTTTTTATAGTAAAAAAAAAAAATCAATAACTCTTATGCATTGTAGTGTCACCAAATTTACTGCAGCCATAAACTCTCTCCTCCTCGTCATAGTACAACTCTTGGTTTGATATAAAATATAATTTTTTAAAATAATTTTAGCGAATTTTCTATTAGTGATACAGTTCAATATCTTCCCTCTTATGTTTTGTAGTGTACTTATGGGGTGGTTTGGGAGCGGGGGGCGCGCTGGGGTGCAGCTTATAGGGGGCGTTCCAAGCCAAACAGGTTGGGAACCACTGCTTTAAAGCATCGTTGTGGGTAGAAGAGTCTCTTGACTGTTTTAGAAATACACTTCATGTGACTTTTTCTGACATTAATATCAATGATTATCTTTAAACACCCACATTCAGTTTAAACCAGTTCAAACCAGGTTTAACACGTCTTTGTGTGTTAACCCTCGAGCTTTGTTCAAAAACAACGTCAGTTCAGTTTGTTCGTGGCCATTTTTGGCCACCAACAAACTGAGTCTGTAATGTTTCTGATTTTTTATGTTTTTTGCTACTTTTACTGCATAAAGTTTTTAACTAACATCAGTTCGTATCATACATATAAAATATTCATTCCTTTTAAATTTTTTAACCCTTCAAATGCCAGTTTGCTTGTACAATGCGCTTGTTGAAAAACAACCTCAGAAATGACCATTATCTATATTCCCAGTGCTACTGATTTTTCTTGTTTCATTAATAGCACAGTCTGAGATATGTAACTGATTAACAGCAACTCTGTTTATGATGCATTATTATTTTTGAGCAGAGAGAGCAAATTAGATAAAACTCCCTCTCAGCGTGTTCGTGGCCAAAAATGGCCACCCCCTGTTTGCAGTCTCAAAATGCTTTAAAATTAATATATATTAAAATATTTTTCCACTTTCACCAACTTGATTTTTAAAATTTCCATCAGTTCTGTCCATGAAAACCAAAATTTCATTCAAATTCAGAATTTTAACCCTTTAAATGCCTGTTAGATAACATAATGCTAATGATTTATAAAGGGAGAAAAGAACAAAATCACTTTTTTAATAAAAATAATACATGCTGCCTGATTCATTTTCTAATCATAATAGAAGCTAAATGTTTGTCAATAATTAGCAGTATCAATAATTTTTATTTAATTATAATTTTAGAAAAACTCCCACTCAGCATGGTCGTGGCCAAAAGTGGCCACCTGCTGTTTTTACAAAATGCTGTAAAAAATACCACACATTATTATTATTTTCTACTTTCAATAGTTAAGTTTTTAAAATTAGAATTAGTCCTGACCATGAAATCCAAAATTTCATTCAGTTTCAAAACTTTTAACCCTTTAAATTTGATTTGAGAAATAAAGCAGCAGTTGTTTACTTTGAACAACATGTACTTTGATAGAAAACAAGAGAACAAACGCAGCGTGTATGTGAACATTAAATAGTGTATTTCAGTGAGAGTGTGTGAATGTGAAATAGTGTGTTTCAGTGACAGAGAGTGTGTGTGTGTGTGTGTGTGTGTGTGTGTGTGTGTGTGTGTGTGTGTGTGTGTGTGTGTGTGTGTGTGTGTGTGTGTGTGTGTGTGTGTGTGTGTGTGTGTGTGTGTGTGTGTGTGTGTGTGTGTTTGCTGAAGGGCAGCAGGATGTACAAACCACAGTAGAGTGATCTTTGCAGACACACTTTCCACAGATTAGATGGAGTGGATGCTGCTCTTCTCCTGAAGGTGCACAGTTCACACCTTCTCCTGATTTTGTTGGTGGTCTGTGGGTCACACTGATTCAGACTGCTGTATCCCAGCAACAGTTGTAGCAGTGGCTTTTGAGCATGGGGGACAAGGCCTTCTTACAGCTTCTGGGGTCACCAGCATGTGCCCCAGCTCTTCCAGGAACACTCTCCTTTGGTAGGTTTTAGGCAACTACTCAGGATGGACGGATTTCCACAGGACAAATGTATTGTATACCCAGATATTCAGGAGTTTTTAGAAGACAGCCAGTGGCTGGTTTTCCTTTCCGACAACTGTAGGTTCTAACAACCTTGTCTAGTTTATCCACACCGCCTTTGCACCTACTGTAGTCCAGGATTGCTGCAGGCTTCCTCTTTTCCCCGTTGCTGACTGATGGTTCCCTGTGCTTTGTGCTGAAAAGAAGCACATTCTTCCCTTGTTTGGGCATTTAGAACCCCACCGTGGTAGTTTTGGTGAAGCGAAGATAGATGACAGAATCTAACTCTGCCACAGCTAGAGGAGCTGGGGAGGTAGCTCTGGTTTGTTTCTCCTGATTGTGCCAATCAGAGCCAGTTTTCTTCAGAGGAGTTCCTCTGCCAAGGCAAAGGAAGTGGAGAAGTTGTAAGAAATGACAGTGTGTCCTTGGAGCCCCTGTGTCAGTTGGAACGTGACCTTCATTCCCTGGTAACTTCCTGGGAACTACTGTGGGGTTTTCCCTTGTAAATCTGCATCCTCCAGGCATATGAGGTTGCCACATCACAGGTGACCCATATTTTAACACTGTTCTTGTAAGTGACCTCCCAACACTTGTTGGCCATATATTGGTGAAATCCACAATGACCTTTGAATGCAACAAGCTGCTCATTCACACACACAGTACAGGATGTGTCCTCACCTTCAGGAGAGGATGTGTCCTCATCTTCAGGAGATGATGTGTCCTCATCTTCAGGATAGGATGTGTCCTCATCTTCAGGAGAGGATGTGTCCTCATCTTCAGGAGATGATGTGTCCTCATCTTCAGGAGAGGATGTGTCCTCATCTTCAGGAGAGGATGTGTCCTCATCTTCAGGAAAGGATGTGTCCTCATCTTCAGGAGATGATGTCCCTTCATCTTCAGGAGATGATGTCCCTTCATCTTCAGGAGATGATGTCCCTTCATCTTCAGGAGAGGATGTGTCCTCATCTTCAGGACAGGATGTGTCCTCATCTTCAGGAGATGATGTCCCTTCATCTTCAGGAGAGGATGTGTCCGCATCTTCAGGAGATAATATGTCCTCATCTTCAGGAGAGGATGTGTCCTCATCTTCAGGATAGGATGTGTCCTCATCTTCAGGATAGGATGTGTCCTCATCTTCAGGAGATGATGTCCCTTCATCTTCAGGAGAGGATGTGTCCTCATCTTCAGGATAGGATGTGTCCTCATCTTCAGGATAGGATGTGTCCTCATCTTCAGGAGAGGATGTGTCCTCATCTTCAGGAGAGGATGTGTCCTCATCTTCAGGAGAGGATGTGTCCTCATCTTCAGGATAGGATGTGTCCTCATCTTCAGGATAGGATGTGTCCTCATCTTCAGGAGATGATGTCCCTTCATCTTCAGGACAGGATGTGTCCTCATCTTCAGGAGAGGATGTGTCCTCATCTTCAGGATAGGATGTGTCCTCATCTTCAGGATAGGATGTGTCCTCATCTTCAGGAGAGGATGTGTCCTCATCTTCAGGATAGGATGTGTCCTCATCTTCAGGAGATGATGTGTCCTCATCTTCAGGAGAGGATGTGTCCTCATCTTCAGGATAGGATGTGTCCTCATCTTCAGGAGATGATGTCCCTTCATCTTCAGGACAGGATGTGTCCTCATCTTCAGGACAGGATGTGTCCTCATCTTCAGGAGAGGATGTCCCTTCATCTTCAGGATAGGATGTGTCCTCATCTTCAGGAGATGATGTCCCTTCATCTTCAGGAGATGATGTCCCTTCATCTTCAGGACAGGATGTGTCCTCATCTTCAGGACAGGATGTGTCCCCATCTTCAGGAGAGGATGTGTCCTCATCTTCAGGAGAGGATGTGTCCTCATCTTCAGGACAGGATGTGTCCTCATCTTCAGGACAGGATGTGTCCTCATCTTCAGGATATGTCCTCATCTTCAGGAGAGGATGTGTCCTCATCTTCAGGACAGGATGTGTCCTCATCTTCAGGATATGTCCTCATCGTGGACAGTGTCTCTTCAAGTGCAGAGGATTTCTCCCCATCTTCGCTCTCTGATCACTTCAAAGAGTCACATTCTTGAAGCAGTGAATATGACCTTGTTGCCATCTTGCCAGAGAAGAAATGATGTGGGAGCTGTTAGGCTCGTCCAGCATTAGTATTGACTGCCCCTGCATAAAGTCCAGGACACATCTGTGTCGTAGGTTGTTTTTGTTTGCCCTGCAGATCTTTGATCTCTGCAAAGTGACCTGTGATTTTTTATTTTTTTTTGGAAAGTAGATATTTGAGTGTGTAAGGGCTGTTGTGTAGTTGTGTGCGGGATTTTTTTTATGACAACAACAAAGCTACAGGTGCTTTCAACATGTGCATCTAAGTCCAGTTTGTCTGGGACTCAACGCTCACCAGCCTGCATCAGCAGAAATTCACTGCAAGCTGGATCTAAGATGCAACAACTTATTTCTCTCTCTTTCAAATACATTTTTGTGCTGCAATTTCATGCACAGACACAATTTTCATTATTTGACATCCTTAAGATCACACCTATATGTTAAAATTGTGTCATTCATTTACTCCATTGGAGGGCAGTAAGCCATCATACGCCCCTATTGGAAACTAAGAATAGTACATGAAATTGTTTCTTTGGCCAAAAATAGACAAATGACACAATCTGGTAGAAAACATTAAAAACTACAATTTTGAAGTGTTAGGAATTAAATCAATTTTACCTAACTTGTATGATTCAGTACTGTGAATAATAATGAATTAAAAAATGTAGTTTACATGGGTTTCAATTGACCAAAAGTCGCCACGATGGAACCAAGTGGTACAATTCTATGTATACAGTATATTTTTGATATATTTAAGGAAATGAAGTTGAAAATTAAAAGATCTGAAAAGAATCTAGACCCTAGGGAAATTTCATTCCATATGCATTAACACAGCTGAAATGGTCAAAAAAAAGTAAGCGAAGTGGACACAAATGGCCACCATAGAGCCCAGAGGGTTAAATGTTCAGTAGTGTTTCCATGTTCCAGGTTCTTTGTGTTAAATCCTCAGTAATGTGTGAATGCTGCTCAGTAACTGAAGCCATGGTTAGAATCTCTGCACCTGGGACTCGCCTGTCTATATTTACTGTGATTCTACACTTTATTCTAAATCTAACATAGGCCTGGCTCTGGTGGATAAGTCCTGCTTGTCCCTGTGTTGTCAGGGTGGAGCTCATGGACTACCTGGACAGCATCGACTGCAGTCTGGAGGACTTCCAGGCCATGCTGTACGGGAAACAGTTCGGCATAGATTTTGAAGCTCTGGAGGTAAAACACTCAAACACCAGAGCAGAAATGAACACAATTGGTCTCAGCAGCTTCACAGCAGAGTTTTCTAACAGTTTAATGTGGAACATGAAAAACGTTCCTCAGAACAGCAGAGTTTTCGTCCCAATAAGGGTTGAAGCTCAGAAACAGTTTGTGTTTGACAGTAGAGACACAACAGGAGGTTCACCAGCAGAGGATGTGGCTGGTCCTCATCCATTCATCCATCCATTCATCTATCCATCATCCATCCACCATCCATCCATTCATTGTTCCTCCATTCATCATCCATCCATTCATCATCCATCCATTCATCATCCATCCATCCGCCATCCATCCATTCATCATCCATCCATCCTCCATTCACTTATTCATCCATCCATCCATCCATCATCCATTCATCATCCATCCTCCATTCATCCACCATCCATCATCTATTCATCCGTCCATCCATCATCCATTCATTTATCCATCCATCCATCCATAATCCATTCATTTTTCCATCTATCCATCCATCCATCGTTGGTCTGATAGTTCATAGGAGGATCAGTAATATCAGTCATTGTGCTGCAGATTAAATCCTAGAACTCCTCAGACGTCTTTCTGGGTTTATGTTGATCTGAATGAAATAAAGTTCTGCTGCCGAAGAACCGTCCAGCCGTCATGTGAAGAACCCGGAGTTAATAGTTTATAGTTAATAATATTTAATAATTAATACTCTCAGCTTTACTATGTGTTACTGTCAGATAAAATTCTAGATAAAATTCTAGATTTAATCCTTAATATTCAGATTAAATAATGTAATTTAAATGATGAAGTTAGACAGGAGGTCAGTTTCTGAACAAATCAAATTAAACAGCTGAGCTCTGGACTCTTCAGATTCTCTGTAGGATTCAGACCTTTACCTGGGCGGTTTGAGAACGTGAATAAACCAGTGATCCACAATCTTCGTTGTATAAAAGACCAGTGAGTCAGTCTGCTGGAAGAATCCTGTTCTTCTGCCTGAAGCCATGTGGAGCTCCAACCTCTGAACGTTTGGTTTGAAACCCATCTGTTTCAGGAGAACGTGTCTTCCAAAGAGAACCCGAGCCAGCAAAACCGAATCAGGACGGATGACGACAACACAGGTGAGTCTGCTGACGACACAGGTGAGTCAGAATAGACTCTGAACAAACCAGCCTCCAGCTCTTACTAAATTTATTATTACTGTTAATGTTATGGTTTTCCTTCAGGTTTCTGTAGTCTGGTCGTTACAGATGAGGCAGGAATATTTACCCCTTAGAGTGGTTCTGTAGTTCTAGATTCAGGAATATTTACCCCTCAGAGTGGTTCTGTAGTTCTAGATTCAGGAATATTTACCCCTCAGAGTGGTTCTGTAGTTCTAGATTCAGGAATATTTACCCTCAGAGTGGTTCTGTAGTTCTAGATTCAGGAATATTTACCCCATAGAGTGGTTCTCTAGTTCTAGATTCAGGAATATTTACCACTCAGAGTGGTTCTGTCATTCTAGATTCAGGAATATTTACCCCCAGAGTGGTTCTGTAGTTCTAGATTCAGGAATATTTACCCCTTAGAGTGGTTCTGTAGTTCTAGATTCAGGAATATTTACCCCTTAGAGTGGTTCTGTAGTTCTAGATTCAGGAATATTTACCCCTTAGAGTGGTTCTGTAGTTCTAGATTCAGGAATATGTACTCCCAGAGTGGTTCTGGGATGCCAGTGAAACTCTCAGCTGCTGTGATCTACCATCAACACTGTTTAATCTCACAGCAGTCATAAGCTATCAGAGCAGAAATATTAAACATACGAATACAGAATGAGTCAGGATGTATCTCCATGGTAACATCTGAGATGCTGCTTCCTGAAGCTGAATCATAGATATCTCCAGGATGGTTCCTGGGAACCTTCAGGTTGGCTCATGTTGTTCTTCTGTGTTAGATAAGCAGCTGATCCAGTACACCTCCTGCCCCCTGCTGGCCTTCCTGGACGGCTGCACCCCTCCTGCAGAGCTGGACCTGGGCAGCAGCTCCTCCAGCTCCCACCTCCATCCCTCCACTCCCCCCGTGGAGGCCGAGCCACCCTCGGAGCTGCTGGACGTCGGCCTGGAGGCCAAGCAGCCTCCTCGCAGCTCCCTGATCCGCCTGGAGCCTCTGACGGAGGCTGAGGCCAGTGAGGAGACGCTGTTCTACCTGTGTGATCTGAGTCCGGCTGACGCCGAGTTCTGCCAGCTGTCCAGAACCGTGTGACGGTTCAGCAGGAGCTCACCTGCAGCCAGGTGTCTGGTGGAGCAGGACTGGAAGGAGCTTTTCTGTTTTAGGCACTGAGTCACAGAAATGAAGTCTGTTTGATGAAGCTGAATAAATAAATACTCAGACCTTTCTGCTGCACTTCACCTGCTGTAGCTGGAAAACTTTATTAGTTTAACCAATCAGTGGCTGTGGGCGGAGCTAAGGACAGGTGCAGCAGTGAAGGAGGAGGAGTTCCAGCTGAGAACGTTAAAATGGAACATTTTCTGAATAATCAGAGCTGCTATGCTGCTTCCAGACGTCTGAAGGTTTCTGCAGTAAAACATTAAAACAATCTGACAGGTAGAAAACTCAGGTCTGTACCCGATGATTAGAGAAACACGCTACACGTCTTTACATACATGTTTCTGTACAGACTCCAGCTGATCATCTGTGGTCACCCAAAGCATGATGGGAGCTGTAGATTTTAAATATAACACTCAGCCTCAGATTGATTAGTCATATTAGAGACGCTTCATTCTGCTGTAGAACTGAACTTCTTCATTTTCAGTCCAACAGTTTCAATCCTGAAGGTTTCAGTGAAAAATATAAAATATAAAAATATCGTGAAAGACACAAACTGTGGAAATGAAGCACAGCAGAGTCCATCTCTCAGCTCCACGTGGTCTCCATTTCCTCCAGAGACTGTGTAAATATAAGAATCTATTTATTCTGGTTTCTGTACTTCTTTTGCCACGTCTGTCCACAGAGCTACATTCCTTCAGTGTCCCGATGGAACATCCTGTTTATACAACACCTGAGTGTCGACTGTAAATGTGGATCCAGAGAATCAGGAGCCTGTAAAGAACCTGTCAGCAGTGAAACAATAAAACTGTGTCCGTTTACTCCTGGTTCTCTAACGGTTCATTAAATACCAGAATCAGTCTCATGATCTGATGAAACCATCAGATGCAGCTGAATGGAAGATTTTCTTTAAACAAACGAGTTTCAGATTTAAGCTCTGATCCAACAACGCAACGTTTCATTCTATAGAACCTCAGCTGGGTTCTCCAAGAGCTTTACAATGTGTTTTATTCACATGTTCACACCAACAGCAACCTGATCGATCACCTCCATCTGGTGGTGTGTCACACTGGGGAGTCACCATAGTGGGTTAGAGATGAGAACAGCTGTTTTTAGACAGTTCAGAGCCTCAGATTTCTCTGCTGTCCCTGAATATAACCTGGATGTAAAGGAGAGGAAAGCAGCTCCACCCAGAACCAGCAGGAACCTGAAGATCTGATCCCAGATCACTCAGAGGAACGAACACTAAACTGGAAACTAAGGACTTTTAGTCTGCTGTAGAGGTACTTTTACTGCAGTAATGGAGGACTTTAGAGGTACTTTTACTGCAGCATTCTGAATACTTCCTCCTCTGGGTTTAGAGAACGGACCATCAAAGAAATAACTGATGCCGTTTATATTAGTTAAATCTGAATATAACTGCTTTAAATGAACTTTATTGATATTTTTGTTTATGTCGACAGTCTTTATAAATAACCGTTTTTAAATTAACTATCAATAATAGAATTGTTTTAAAACTTTATTAATTACAGGTGCGAGGGGGCGTGGCTGCTAAAATGACGTAATTCGTCCGTGCGGAGCCACGCGAAGCTCGCGGATGCGTCAAGCAAAACGGTAACAGCTGCTGCGTCACTCCTGCCCCGTCCAATAAGGGAGCTCCGTGTAAGAGCGGGTTCAGAGGTCGGTACAGAAGGGAAGATGGCGGCGGGGAGCTCCGGGAGGCGCTGAGCTAATTATCAGGCCGATCAGGGGCACTCAGAGGCGGCTGTACCACAGACTCTGACCGCGGGCCTCCAGGACGCTGCTCTCCGGGAACACGGACACTCATGGCGCTGCTGTACGGCCTGCTGTGGCGGCTGCTGCTGCTTCTGGTCCACGTCAACACGGCGTTGGTCTCCTGGCTCCGTGTCCGCCTGCGGAGCTGGAAGGGCCGGCTGTGGGAGCGGGCAGTGGCAGCTCTGCTGCTGCCGGTCGCCCTGGCGGGTTTCCCGGACCAGCACAAGAAGCTGAACCACAACCCCGATGCCACCGCGAACCCCGTGACGGGAAACCGCGGCGACGGTCGCCGAGCGCGGTGGCTGTCAGACGGCAAAGCTCTGGAGAAGCTGCCGGTGCACGTCGGCCTACTGGTGGCCGAAGAGGAGCCCAGTTACTCGGACATCGCGAACCTGGTGGTGTGGTGCATGGCGGTGGGCATCTCCTATGTCAGCGTCTACGATAATCACGGTAATCACGGTGTACCGGGCCGGTACCGGCAGGGACCGGGCTGTTCATAAACAGGACAGAATAAATCAGAGTTTAGAGGAAGTTCAGTTTAAATCAAAGCAGAAGTAGTTTCAGAGGTTTCCTCCTGGTTCCGTTCATTCGGTTTAATTCTTCAAATTCTGTTTTCTGGAACATTCTTTTTAACCTCATAGTGAAAAAAAATGAAATTCCCTCGGTTTGGAAATCAGCTTTTGTTCTTCCTTTATTAAAAGGAGGTGACCCAGCGGTTTTAACTAATTATAGACCAATATCTAATCTATCAGTGCTGGTCAAAATTCTCGAGGCTCTTGTGAGTGAGCAAGTCAAGATATTCTTATATTCCAAAGCCGTTTTATCAAAATATCAATCAGGCTTCAGAAAAAAACACAGCACCATCACACCTGCAATGAAAGTGATAAATGACATTATTGTTGCTCTTGACAAGAAACAGCACTGTGCATCACTTTTTATTGATCTGTCGAAAGCGTTTGACACTGTTGATCATGATATTTTAAAACTTAGACTTCTTCATTCGGGACTCTCGGAGCACGCAGTTGCTTGGTTTGCAAACTACCTCAGTAATAGGACTCTGCATTAAATATGACGGTCTGTGCTCTGAATATGTTAATGTCCACAAGGGGGTGCCACAGGGCTCTGTATTAGGTCCCCTTTTATTCATTATTTATATAAATGATCTGGGTATAAATGGGTCAGATGCTAATTTGCACTTTTATGCTGATGACACAGTTATTTACTGCTGTGGATCAACTCTTGTTCAGGCTGTTGAATCCCTGCAGAAAGCTTTTGTTGCTGTCCAGCACTCATTACTCCACCTGAAACTTGTTCTCAATGCAGACAAGACTAAGCTAATGTTGTTCTCGAACTCTAGGAAGTGTCCACGAATGATTCCTTCAGTGTCCACGCTAGAGGGAAATGAAATAGAGGTGGTTCAGGTGTATAAATACTTAGGTGTCTGGATTGATGACTCCCTCACTTTTAAGCCACGTGGAAAATCTTGTAAAGAAGCTGAAGCTAAAACTTGGTTTTTATTTTCGAAACAAGTTGTGTTTTTCTTTTAGTGTAAAAAAGCGGCTTGTCGCTGCAACATTTTTGTCTGTGTTGGATTATGGAGATCTTTTGTATATGAATACTTCTGCTCAAAGTCTTCGAATGGTTGACACTGTTTACCACGCCTCGTTGAGGTTTATTACGAACTGTAAAATGTCAACACATCACTGCGAGTTATACTCTCGGGTGGGATGGCCAGCGCTAGCCATCAGAAGGACCCATCATTGGTATATTTTCATATACAAGGCAATACTTGGACTTCTGCCTACGTACATTTGCTCCTTAACTGCACAGAAAAGTTGTGATCTTCACTCGCTCCACTCACAAGATCATCTGTTGCTTTCAGTTCCACATGTTCGTACTGAGCTGGGTAAAAAGGCTTTTGTTTATTCTGCACCTTTTGCCTGGAATAGGCTGCAGAAAGACTTCAAATTAACTGAGTTAGTCTCTTTGAGTGCCTTTAAATCAAAACTGCGAGTTCTTGAGGCCATTTCCATAGCTTGCACGTGTTTTTTATAACTTGCTTGTAAACTTGTTATTGTTTTTTTTTTTTTTTTATTTCTTTTTCGTATTTTAATCATGTCTTAACTGTGTAAATTCATAACTGTGTTTTGTGTTTGCTGCTGCCTATCTTGGCCAGGACTCTCTTGAAAAAGAGGTTTTTAATCTCAACGGGATCTCTCTTGGTTAAATAAAGGTTTAGTTTAGATTAGATCTCTGTGGTTCTGGTTTATTTAGATCTCTGTTGTTCTGGTTCATAGTGGATCTCTGTGGTTCTGGTTTATTTAGATCTCTATGGTTCTGGCTCATAGTGGATCTCTGTGGTTCTGGCTCATAGTGGATCTCTGTGGTTCTGGTTTATTTAGATCTCTGTGGTTCTGGTTCATAGCAGATCTCTAAGGTTCTGGTTTATGGTGGATTTCTTGGTTAAATTATGTTAAATCTGATTTATTCTTCATCAGCTGATAGTTTGGATGAAAACTGCAGGAGTTTAGATCTCACCCTGTCAGCTGTTCTTCTTCTTCTTCTTCTTCTTCTTATTATCTATTTATTAAACTGTTGTAGTTATTATTATTATTATTATTATTATTATTATTATTCTCCATTCATTCAACTGTTATTTGTCTTCTTAATGAATCAATCAGCTGCTTGGTCTCTAAAAAGTCAGAAAAGCTTCCAGTGGATCAGAGTTTCCTCCATCATCAGATCTCCAGTTTACCATCGGAGGAAAGCAGCATAAAATATTCACATCAAGTCAGAATTTAGATGTTTTTCTTCAAGAACTGCAGCTGTGGTTCCTCCAAGACTCAGAACATTCAGCAGATCTGGTTCTTCTGGGTTCTTAAGGTATCTTCAGGAAGAATAATTCTCGTCTGCTGGAGGAGATTTTACGGCAGCAGAACCTGTTGGGAGTCGACGGATCCAAATACAGTATCGAGTTCCTGAGCAACGGCAGTGACAAACACAACGGTAAGAACACAACACTAAGAACTAAGCACTAAGAACACAGCAGAGCAGTGTGGAGGTTCTGGAGATGTTTCCAGACATGTGTTCCAGAACCTCCAGCTGGTTCCTGAAGGAAGCAGTCAGATGGAGTTCTGGTCTGAACCGGTTCTCTGATGAAGCTGTGAGCAGGTTCTGCTGGTTTCTCCAGTTTGTTCATCAACGTTCAGACCAGTTCCACAACAATACCACAGTTCTTCTTTATATTCTCCATGATGTTCTTTAGTTGTTCTCTAATGCAGCAGCTTTGTTATCGTAGTTTTCTGGAGGTTCAGGATGTTTGATCAGGAACAGTGGAGGTGAAGCTGTGCTGCCGTTAGGGCTGCAGCTATCCATTACTTTAGTAATCGATTATTCTATAGATTATTCTGAAGTAGGGCTGCAACTAACGATTATTTTAATAATCGATTAGTCGGCCGATTATTTTTTCGATTAATCGATGAATCGGATAAAAAAACAACACATTTTTAATTTCTGCCGCTTTATTCTGAAAGAGAAGATTTGGACTGACAGAGCAAATAAGATCATTGAAGCGAAGCCTTCGTCTTCAACCATCGACAGAGGCCTCATGCCAGTGAGCATCATGTTGAGGATGCTGTCAGTCAGGACAGATGCTTGCTGTGGTTGACATGATGTCTTTCTCATCATGAAGCCTGTCATTGTTTGCTGTTCAAGAAATGAGAAAGATAGTATAGTTTGAGTATGTATTATAGCACAATTTACAACAACTCAGTAATTATCTTGTTTTATTTGCAGTATTAGGTTAAGGCAAGTAAGTAGTCCAAAGAGCAAAACACAAAGTATGCACGCACACACGCACACACGCACACACATATAGATAGATACATAGATAGACAGACAGACAGACAGACAGACAGACAGACAGACAGACAGACAGACAGACAGACAGACAGACAGACAGACAGACAGACAGACAGACAGACAGACAGACAGACAGACAGACAGACAGACAGATAGATAGATAGATAGGACAAGCACCATAAAAAATACTACATACTAAATAAGTTACTTTAACCCCGGTCTAAATGCAGTTCATCCTGCCTCACTCCAACACAGACCAGTGTCTTCACTCAGACTTTGTGAGAAAATTAAAACTTGAGGCTTAATCTTTAAATTATTATCACCATTGTGGGCAAGTTACGTTTATTTATAAAGCATATTCAAACCCTGCTTAAGCTGATTAAAGTGAAATAAAAAGTTTCACACGCGCACGTACACACACACACACACACACACACACACACACACACACACACACACACACACACACACACACACACACACGTGCCCTATCACTGTCATTAATCAGCTAACAAACACTAGCATCAGGAGAGCTACCAGAGAGACTAACGTTACGTTTCCTCACTGTAAAACGGAACAAACGTAGGATACTGTAGTGACTTACCTGCTGTTGAGCTGTCATCGGCGACTCCAACGTGTTTCCGTTTCAGGTGCTGCATCATTACCGTGGTGCTCCCGTACATCATATCACTTTTGTAAAGCTTGCATGCTACGCATGTTTGTTGTTTTGTGAAGCGTGAAATGCTGCCACACTTCTGAGGATTTCGGTCCGACTGTTTTCTCCGTGTCGGTCACGTTCGGTTGAAATTACTCTGAATTTACTTTCGCTTTGCCGCCACCTCGTTCTGTTCAACTCGCTCTAGAGGTGGAATTATTTTAAAAAACAAAAAACAAAAAAACTTTATTTCCGTCAGCCAGCATTGACAAAGCTCTGCAGGTGAAGTTGACGGCTCCGCGACATGGCGAGTGACGCACGAATCGCGCGACACAACGAATCGATAATGAAATTCGTTGCCAACGCTTTTAATAATCGATTATTATCGATTCGTTGTTGCAGCCCTATTCTGAAGGTTCATCGAGTAATCGGATTCTACACTAGGCGTAACTATCTTGAAACCCCCCCTACTTCCCATTGGCTAGTGATATTTGTTTGGTTGAGAGCAAAAGCTGCATTCCCCTCATGCCATTGGTAGATTGGTAATGTAGTCCTATCTTTTTCTCTTGAACCAAACGCCGGAATTCCGGCACGGTGCCTGGATACGTGTCCATTAGATGTGTTTTTCCTGCATGTAAACACGCCACATCTGAAAATCACACACGATGGTTGGTCACTAGTGGGACACTAGAGGTCGCATGACAGCGCTGTGCTTCAGCAGCCGCTATGTGGTCACATGACCGAGCTTTCAGCTTGACAGTCCTGCAGATGCGCCGGATAAACACAGTGGCTCGGCCGCAAACTTTCTCTTTTATTTTAAAAACACTTCAGGGAAAAGTATTTCTGAAAGCATATGAAGCGAGGAATAATCTGTGCAGCAGCTGAATCTGTCCTGATTTTAGTTCACAGACGGCTAGTTTAGACGACCATTTAGACCGCGGACTGGTTGGACACTCCTGCTGTGAACGATAGAAAATAGAAGCGTCCCGTCAAATTTAAGGACCCGGTTTGTATGGAATGAAGTCTGGGTCCGGCCTCAGATTCGCCATTACGTGACCTGGGGTCTACTAGCATGTAGTTCATTAAACGAAGCCACGATTCAGAGAATTTAGCCTCGAGGAATTTTAGTAATCGAATAACTCGAGGAATCGTTTCAGCCCTAGCTGCCGTTGATTCATTTTACTGTCAGAGGATGAAATATTCACCAGCTGCCTTCACAGGAAAAAAAATAGGGCTGGACCCAAATATTCAGTCTTTTTGTGGTATCAGAATATTAATTTAGAGATCCGAATACTGGGATCTGCCCCCACTGGATCACGCCGACCTACCAACTGTGGCGTCACGCTTGTCTTCGCCTGTGTTCGTAAGCAGAAGACAGAAAGGAGAAATCTATGTTAATGCTATGCTAATGCTGTCGGACTCCGACGGTGAACCCTGAGAAGCTCTGGAGCCCCTATCCCCGGTTAGGGCTACCCTAACCTGACTAACCCTAACCAAACTAAACTAACCTCACTAAACCCTAACCTAACTAACCCTAACCCTCGTTACGGTTAAACTAACTAAACTAACCCTAACGTAACTAACCCTTACCTAACTAAACTAACCTCACTAACCCTAACCTAACTAACCCCCACCTAACTAACCTAACTGACTCTAACCTAACTTATACTCAGCTAACTAAACTAACCTAACTAAACTAACCTAACTAGCTCTAACCTAACTAACCCTGACCCATCCCCGGCCGACGAACCAAACATCCGGAGCCCAGAAGTTGCTATTCGGACCATCCCCAGAAAAAACTAAAAACAACCTCAAACTGATGGATGGTTATCAGAATGTTCACCTGATAGTCGACCAGTAATCGATTGATTGTGGAAATCGCAGCAGAACCGACTGAACCACTCCTCACTGGTTTACATCAGGTTCTCATCCTAAAACATGCGAGTTTCAGCTTTTGTTTAAAGAAAAGAGGATGTTGACGTATCGAGTTGTCATGTTGTGCGTCTGTTGTTCGTCTGTTGTGCGTCTGATATGTGTCTGTTGCGTGTCTGTTGTGCATCTGTTGTGTGTGTTTTCAGTTGTGTCCTGCAGACCCACAGTGAAGGTTTTGTCTCCTGAAGATGGGAAGCAGAGCATCGTCCAGGCAGCTCAGCAGATCTGTCGCTCCGTGGAGAACAAAGAGAGGAGCTCCAAAGACATCAGCGTGTCCATGTTGGACGTCCTGCTGAGAGGTTAGACAACATGGCAACATCCAACAACACGGCAACACAATGCAACACGGCAACATCCACACAACACGGCAACACAACAGCAACATCAACACCGCAACATCAACACAACACGGCAACACGGCAACATCCACACAACACGGCAACATCAACACAACACGGCAACGTCAACACAGCAACGGCAACATAAGACAACACCGCAACATCCACACAGCAAAGGCAACATCCACACAACACGGCTACATCAACACAACACGGCAACACGACACGGCAACAGCAACACGGCAACACAGCAACATGACAACACAACACGACGACACGACAACACAACACGGCAACGCGACACGGCAACTTTAACACAACACGGCAACATCAACACAACACGACAACTTTAACACATAAAAGTTCTGCCAGCTTCCTGTTAGTTTTCTCTCTTCCTGATGAACTTCCTGTTAGTTTTCGCTCTTCCTGAGGAACTTCCTGTTAGTTTTCTCTCTTCCTGATGAACTTCCTGTTAGTTTTCTCTTTTCCTGATGAACTTCCTGTTAGTTTTTCTGTCTTCCTTATGAACTTCCTGTTTACAATCTTCTGTTTCTTCATCATCATGTGACATGTTAGCAGCATGTTAGCATCACTGCTAGCTAACACAGAACCATCAGCTATAATATCTTCAGAATGCTACAGATCAACACATCACTGAATGTCAGCGTCGGTTCTTCATTTCATCAGAGGTGGGACATGTTGGCGGGTTTTCTGGAGGGTGGAGATAAAGAAGTTCTGCTGTCCTTGGTTTCAGAATCAAAGAATATTCCAGATCCAGACCTAGTGCTGAAGTTTGGACCCGTGAACAGCACTCTGGGATTCCTGCCATGGCACATCCGCCTGACGGAGTTCATGTAAGAAACTAAATCTGTTATTAAAACATCCGCCTGGCGGAGTTCTTGTAAGAAACTAATTCTGTTCTTATTAGAACACAAGAAACACCTCCAAAAGACCTGAGTGTCCTTAGAGAGCCTGCTCCGTCCTTTTCTGTAGAGAACGTTGGTATTGTCCGACCAGTTTATGGTTCAGGTGAACATCCAGGTACTTAGATGTACCATCTCAGTGTCTCTGGATGTTCACATGTTTGGACCTGTGGAAGTCCACCACCAGTTCTGGTTCTGCTGGCATCGGTCCACAAAGTTCTGGTCATCTCCATCTGTGATGAGTCCTCAGAGAACTTCTGAGCTGGACATGAAGTCTGCTGAGACCATCTAAAGAGGAAGGATTGTTCCCTGTGGAGCTCTGGTTCTGCAGAGATGGACAGTCATGGAACCTCATCAGTCACAAACTGTGGAAACAGGAAGAACCTCCACATCTTCAGCTTGTAGGTACTTGGTGTTTGTATGGTGTGATCTGCTGTTCCATCAGGAAAATTAAATCTGTAGACCCAGAACCTTCCTCCTCCTGGTTCTGGTTCTCCAGGACTCAGCTGAGACCAGAACATCCAGAGAGTTTCAGGTTGAACTGCAGGCAGTGTTTCCTCAGAGAGACTGAGAGGAAAGTAAAATAAATGCAGCAGAAACAGAGGAGCAGGTAGTTGGAGATCCATCCAGCATGGTGGAACATCTTCTAGTTGTTGGAGGTCCATTCAGCATGGTGGAACATCTTTTAGTAGTTGGAGATCCATTCAGCATGGTGGAACATCTTCTAGTTGTTGGAGATCCATCCAGCATGGTGGAACATCTTCAGATGATGAGCAGAGTAGAGAGGAAACATGGAGATAGAAAAACATCTCCAGGATGAGGAGACCACATGAGTTCAGAGTTTAACACATGAACACCCAGAAACTGTTGGAAACTGAAGCTCCAAAATTCTAAACAAGTTCAAACCTGTGATCCACCACCAGAACCAAACCCCTGACCCTGGGGGGACGGAGCTTCTGGGTTGTCTCTTCTAGAAACGCTCCTGTCAGATCACTGTTTATGTTTGACTGTTTGTCCCTGATCTCTTTACTTCTTATTTTTAGAGCTGTACAGATGAAATGTTATTTATTATAGAGAAAATCTGGACTCTGAACAGCAGGGGGCGCCACTGAACTCTTTGTTTACAGTTTGAAGTTTGTTCTGACTCTCTCTGTCTGTCCTCAGCTCCCTGCCGTCCCACAGAGACGTCTCCTATGACAACGTGTTGGACGCTCTGCAGAGATACGCTTCCTGCCAGCAGAGACTTGGACAATGACAAGTCCTCAGAGTGGACGAGTCCTGAGACAGTTTAAGACTCCAGGAGACGCTGAGGTTCTGCCTGCAGCTCTCCGGTTCTAAAGTCACATTCCAGAGATGGACGGAGACACTAGAGGACTGTCTGACTACAAACCCGGTTCTGTCCTCGCTGTCCGTCACTCTGTCCAGCTGCTATTTCCTGCTGAAGATGCCGTCAGGCAGAAGAATGGAGGCTTTGTGTCCGTCCTGAAAACAGCTGGTCTCAGGCAGGAAGTGGAGGACAGACGGGTCACCATGTGTAAATATAAGTCATGTGTAAGTCATGTGTTCATGTTGGGTTGTTCAGGTTCTGTTGGACTGAGAGAATAAAGATCAGCGTCTGCCACTCTGAGAACTTCAATCCACTGTTTTTATCACTCAGACTTATTGATCGTTGATCAGAATCATTAGATCAATAACAGATCAATTAGTTGACAGTAACGGATGAGTCTGATGGAAGCTGATCAACAGGAATAACACGGTTCTGGTTCTGGCTGCAGGGATACAGGATCCGAACCAGGATCAGTCTGACCTTAGATATATCAACCTGCTGATCAATAATCAATAAAACTGTCAGTAATTAGCTGAGAAGTTGGAAACAAACCGTTCTCTGGTTTCTGGTAGAATCACATGTTAAACCAGAGTGCGTTAGATTAGGGTTAGGGGAGGGCTAACCTACCTTACCTTAATCTACCCTAACCCTAGAATGGTACCTCCACAGGTTCCTGAGCTGCATCCATCCATGAGGAAGGTTATTTTCATCAGTTTTACTGAAGCTCGTCTTTTACAGTCAAACTTTATTGCTTCCCTCAACCTCTTTTATGTGACGTAAATTCAGACTTTCTCATTTTCCATGAAGGACTTAAAGAGAAGTCTGAAGAACATAATTTACTCTGAACATCCTGCTCAGTCTGACCTTTAAACTTCATGAACTTGGAGCTCCAGATGAGCAGCAACAGGAGATAAATACATCAGCTCTATGGAAATATTTCATCATCAGAGGGTGATGTTTGGTAAAAACAGCTTTAGTTTGATCCTTTAAATCAGCAGCACAAAGTTCTGAATGGATCCAGAGATAAAAACGGTTTCTGATGAAACCATAAAGAACACAACAGAGTCTGAATATTTCACAGAAAACCAAACAGCCCATGGCTGGTTCTAAAAGGTTCTGCTGTTAGTTTCCTGTTCATAATGTTTCTGCTGGTTAGTTAAAGATTAAACAGCAGCAGAATGTTTCATTTGTTTCAGCTTCAAACTATGAACCTGCAGAGAAATGCACCAGATGTTCCACTGTAGAATAATCCACTAAACATCCAGAACGTTCCACTGTAGAATAATCCATTAACATCCAGACGTTCCACTGTAGAACTATCCATCAAACATCCAGATGTTCCACTGTAGACGAATCCATGAGACTCCACAGGTGAACAAACCAGTCTCACCTGTTCACTCTGCTGCTGTCTGTGTTCTCACCAGAGTTCTCCACGCTACATTTAGAACCTGCAGAACACAGAACGCTTCTCTGAGCTGCTCTGTTGTTCTTCTGTTCCTGTTTCAGGGTTAAAACGTTGAATCTCTGTGAGCTTCCAACGACCTGCTTCAGATCGCTGCTTTCAGGGTTCTTTGTTCTTGGCTGACGGAGAACCTGAATCTTAGTCATTTTATTAGGAACACCCAGCTGCTTCCTCAGAGGTTCAGGCTGTTGTTCTCCTGCTCTGATTCCACGCCTTCTGACTGAACTGTTCCTGGAACGTCATCCTGCTGGAACATGAGGAGGTAATGAAATGGTTCTCCGTCCTCAGCAGCACTCAGACTGATGAACTGGATGTTCCACCACATTCTACTTTAATATGAGAACCTGATGATGTCTGAGTAGTTTTTTTTTTAAGGCAAAATAGTCTAATATGAAAATCTGCAGCATTCTGGGTTCCTCCAGTTAGAACTCTGATTGGATTCAGGAACTCGGTTTGACTTTTTGCAGAAACAGCAGCTGAGTCCAGAAGAGGAAATATCTGGAAGAAGTCTGGTTCTAAACATTTACAGAACCTGAATAAAACACGATTCTTCTGAGGAACTTGATATTTGGTCCCATTGCTGCCCGCTGATTGGCTGCCCGGCTGGGTCAGCAGGTGTCAAGGTGTTCCTCCAATGCTTTCTGCCATTTTTTGCCTCCGTCCTACTCCGCCCTCCGGAGGATTGCTGCGGCAGGATGATGAAACAAACGCACCTCGGAGCTCCGACCTGCAGACGGAAGCCGATCCGCCCGTAAAGGACTTTCATCCGCAGCCCTCCGTCCTCAGGTCCTCTGGGGTCCAGGTGACGAGAATTCCCGACATCCGTCTCCAGACATATTACATCTTCATCCCGGGAGGCTGTGAAAGGACGCCCCCCTGCGGTCCCAGCAGTCCTCTTTGCTACCTGCAGGAGCGGCTGGTTTCTGATCCTCCAGCTGTGGCTCTGCTCCACATTGCCGGCCTCTGTCTCCGCTCCGGGTCCCGGTGAACCGCAGCTCGGACATCGGGAGGCGCCGCAACTTCTCCGCCGCTGAGGTGAGCTCTCTGCCGGCCTCGTCGTCCTCCTCCTCCGCGGATCCTCCGAGCACAATGCGCTGATCTGCGCTCCGTGGAAGGATGATTTCTGTGGTGTCCACGGCGGAGAGCGCTCCCACAGGAACCGGCACCCCGGAGCCGAGTCTCTACCGCCGGATCAGGAGGCTGTTCACCCGGTAAGAAGCACGGAGGTCCTCCGGTTACATTCAGCACAGAACACAATGCAGACACACAACAGACACACAATACACAGCAGACACACAACGGACACGCAATACACAGCAGACACACAACGGACACGCAATACACAGCAGACACACAACGGACACACAATACACAGCAGACACACAACGGACACAATACACAACACGCTGCAGTCACACAACAGTCACACAACAGACACACAGCAGACAGACACACAACAGACACACAACACACACACAACAGACACACAACACACACCAGATGCACAACACACTGCAGTCACACAACAGTCACACAACAGACACACAGCAGACACACAACACACAACAGATGCACAACAGACACACCACACACAACAGACACACAACACACACACAAGAGACACACAACAGACACACACAAAACAGACACACAACAGACAAACAACAGACACGCACAACAGAAACACGACAGACACACAACACGCACACAACAGACACACACAACAGACACACAACATTCACACAGCAGACCCGCAACAGACACACAACAGACACACACAACAGACACACACAACAGACACACACAACACACAGCAGACACACTACAGACACACACACAGCAGACACACTACAAACAACAGACACACACAACAGACACACAAAACAGACACACAACAGACAAACAACAGACACACACAACAGAAACATGACAGACACAGCACGCACACAACTGACACACACACAACAGACACACACACCACACACAACAGACACACAACAGACACACACAACAGACACACAACACACACAAAAGACACACAACAGACACACACAACACACAGCAGACACACACAACAGACACACAGCAGACACACAACACACAACAGACACACACAACACACAGCAGACACACAACACACACACAACAGACACACAAAAGACACACACAACAGACACACACAGCAGACACGCAACAGACACACACACATCACAACTTTGTTCCAGATTCAGTCTTTCTTTTATTGTTTATTTTATTTCTCCACCAAAGAACAGCAGTTATGAGATGTTCAACGTCTGTCTGTCTGTCTGTCCGTTCGTCCGTCCGTCCGTCTGTCTGCAACATTACTCAAAAACAGACTAACGGATTTCCTCCTGTCCTCCTGTCCTCTCCAGGGACCTGCTGGTGTCCCTGGCCCTGGGACAGGTCCTGTCCCTGCTGATCTGTGCCATCGGTCTGAGCAGTAAGTTCCTGGCTGAGGACTTCCACGCCAACACTCCGGTGTTCCAGAGCTTCCTGAACTACATCCTGCTGTTCCTGGTCTACACCACCACGCTGGCTGTCAGGCAAGGTGAGCTCACCTGGAGAACACACCTGTATGAACATATAGGTGAACCCCTAACCCTCTATAGGATTTATACACTGGAGATCAACGTTAGAGAACATCCTGCAGGTTCCTACACCTCAGAGTCCCTGTTCTCCTTTACAACATCAGTAACCGAGCAGTCATTCATGAGTTCCACCCACCATCAGGTAGAACATCATGAGAACCTGTCTGATATTGTGTTGGTTCCTTCATGCTGCTGAAACTCCTCTGACCCAGTGGTTCCTGGAACCAGGACCTCTGATTTCCTGTGGGTTCTGTGGGTCCTGTGGGTTCTGTGGGTTCTGTGGGTCCTGTGGGTTCCAGGGGGGACCTACCTAGATCAGGCTGATCCTGGACCATCCCCCAGAGACTCAGTAAGATCTGGATCTGGGGAGTGTGGAACCCGGGTGAATAGCTTAGCTCTGTCATGTTCCCCGGGTTCTCCTGAGCAGGTTCTGTGGTGTGTCGGGGTTCATGGTGCTGCTGAGGTGGAACCTGGAACTAAGGACTGCTGGTACCATGGGTGGTGGTGAAGGGTTCCTGACCTGCAGGGTTCAGGTGGTGCAACACGTCAAACATCTGCATGGATGTCAGGACTCAAGGGTTTCCAGCAGAATTTTGATGATGTATGTTCTCCAGCTGTCAGTGGTCAGAATGTTGGGGCTGATCGGTGCAGATTCTGAGCATAAAAAACTTAAATGAGAAGTAAGAAAAGAACACTGATCAAAATGAGAGACTTTGAGGAACCTCCCAGTTATTGGAGATAATCTGCTGCTCATCTCAAACCCTGTCTGGAGCTTCACCGACTCTCCAGCGACTGAAGCCTCCAGGTGTCCAGGTGAGGTCCAGAGGATCCTATGAGCCACAGCAACAGAAGCTGGTCATTCCAAACTTGTAATTTCTAAAAGACTGCATCTTTACAACATCACAAACTCACTAAAGCCCCCAGGAAGGCTGGTCATCCACGAAGGACACACACTGAAGAGGACAGGACAATGAGGAGGACCTCAGTGGACAGCTGGAGGTTCTGCTGTTCAAAGCAGACTGGCACTGACACCTGTTTCCATCTCCATGTGTCCTCATATCTGCAGTATTTATCTTTAATATCTGAATATCCAGTTTGATACAAACACAGGATTCTAAACGTTATGATGCAAAAGTGATGCTTTCATATGTTCATTATCCTGTCTGTCTGTAACCTGTCTGTCTGTCTGTCTGTCTGTGTTTCCAGGTGAAGGGAACCTATTGGCCATTCTGAAGCAGCGCTGGTGGAAATACATGATTCTGGGTTTGGTGGACATCGAGGCAAACTATCTGGTCCTGACGGCATATCAGTACACAACCCTGTCCAGTGTGCAGGTCAGTGTGAGTCAGTGTCGGTCAGTGTGAGTCAGTGTCAGTCAGTGTGAGTCAGTGTCAGTCAGTGTGAGTCAGTGTGGGTCAGTGGTGTGCGGTACAACACATCAGGCTGTTTTACTGATTGACACAAAATCAAAACTCTCACAGTTCTGATTCTTAGTGATGGATTCAGTCGTCCTGATAGAACGTCGTTTCCTCCTGTTTACTCCACTCCTGTCTGAACATGAAGCTCCTGGTCCAGGTCTCT
The DNA here is from genome assembly GCF_022539595.1 of Amphiprion ocellaris. Taxonomy (NCBI): domain Eukaryota; kingdom Metazoa; phylum Chordata; class Actinopteri; family Pomacentridae; genus Amphiprion; species Amphiprion ocellaris. Next base: position 132,359 of record NC_072777.1, on the reverse strand, counting down.
GATATCTCCATCCACTACTGGAGCTCCTCACTGGTTCACGGCTGTAGACTGTTCACAACTGTAGACGGTTAATGACTGTAAGACTGTTCACGGCTGTAGAGTCTACATCCGTGAACAGTCTACAGTGTAGACTGTTCACGGATGTAGACGGTTAATGGTGTAGACCAGGGGTCAGTAACTGGCGGACCGCGGTCCGGATCCGGACCCAGACGCCGTCTTATACAGACCGGACCTGTAATCAGTAAACTGTAACGGGATTTTAAATTTGACCGGTCGCTTCTGTTTTACCGGCACAGCTTTCCCAGTGTTTACGGCATTAGTTATCAGCTCTGGAACACACAGACCAATTACGTACGAGTTCAGCCATCCCACGTGACGCTACTCAGCCAATGAAGTCTCTGCATTGCAGCTGCTAAACATCACAGCTCTGCGTTCAGAGAACAGTTGAGAGGTGAGAGACAGACAAAAAAGGAAATGAATAAAGCGACACCGAGAGGGAAATAGTCCTGCACATGCTGACCATGTTTGGCTCAACATACAGCTGGAGGCACCTTTCTCAACTATGAACATAACAAACATGACAAAACTGAATATGGTTCCAGACTGACCAATGAGCTCCAAATGTGTTTGAGAACGACCCTGACACCATTCAGACCACAATTCAAAATACACAATTCAAACAATACTGGCAGGGCAAACTGCAGCTCGGTTCTCCTATTAAGCAGCAGGGATATAAGGGGAGTAACAAGACAGGAAAAAAAATGTACAAGTGTTCAATTGTTTACATTTTTTGAGATTTAGGTATTGTTAAAGATGTATATAAGCTGGTTCGGGTTGTTTAGTCATTATTTTTTCAAGTTCTGCACTTAATTTTAAGATGTACAGTTATATCAAAAGTTAATTGTTAATAAATGTTGTCAAAATGTTTTTGAACCGTACTGAAGTTATTGATTACATGCACACGCTAATAAAACTATTAGGTTACATCAACATATATCGCACTAATTGAAGTTAGACTTTATGATGTTCTGGACCTTTGCTTTAATACATTTTCTCTGACTGGACCTCTTTGAATTTTAGTTGAATATCCCTGGTCTACACCATTAACCGTCTACATCCGTGAACAGTTTACACCATTAACCGTCCACAGCCGTGAACAGTCTACATCCGTGAACAGTCTACACCATTAACCGTCCACAGCCGTGAACAGTCTACATCCGTGAACAGTCTACATCCGTGAACAGTCTACATCCGTGAACAGTCTACAGTGTAGACTGTTCATGGATGTAGATTGTTCACGGCTGTAGACTGCTCTCGGCTGTCTGCGGTTCTCGGTCCATTGTTGATGTCAACAATTGGGTCTCTGCTGGTCTTCAGCATTGGTTTGAAGCCACCAGGTTGATGCTCTGTGAAACGATAAGGACACTCAGGAGGTGGAAACAGCTGCTGAGATCAGTGAAGCCATAAAACCTGATCACATCTGCATTCTTCATTTTCTCCCAGCTGTTGGACTGTTTCGTCATCCCGGTCGTCCTGCTGCTGTCCTGGTTCTTTCTCCTGGTGAGGTACAAGGCTGTCCACTTTGTTGGGGCAGGACTGTGCCTGTTGGGAATCAGCTGCATGGTGGGAGCTGATGTCCTTCTGGGTCGGCAGCAAGGTCTTGGTGAGTCTCCACACATTCCAGCTCTCAGTGCTGCAGGTTTCCATGTGAATGCCATGAGCTTGGCCAGGTTGGACTTCTGGTGGTTTTGGTTTGACAAACGAGCCTCGCCTTGACTGTCCTGTCCATATTTATCACTCTAAATAGGAGAACAGAAGCTGTTTGGTGATCTTCTGGTTCTGGGAGGAGCGACACTGTACGGGATCTCCAACGTCTGCGAGGAGTTCATTGTGAAGAACTTGAGCCGTGTGGAATTCCTCGGCATGATGGGACTTTTCGGATCTTTCTTCAGTGGGATCCAGCTGTAAGTTTGTGGGGCGACTGGATCCACCGTGTCCTGCCTGATTTCTACTGAACTTCTTGTAATGAGATGGAGTTTATGATCAGTCGAGGAAAGGCAGTTGTTTGTTATGTGAAGATGAATTATTCACTGATTATTGAGGCTGATATTAACACAGAGACCAGTAAGTGTTGGGGCATCTGGACTGAAGACAGCGAAGCAGAAAACTCTTGAAATACCTTGTTGTGTTGCAGAGCCATCATGGAACACAAGGAGCTGCTGAAGGTACCCTGGGACTGGCAGATAGGTGACAACAGACACACAAACACACAAATAAACCCCTTTCAGTCCTGCATGTCTGAATGTTCTCCTGGTTGCTTTTCTTTAAAACCTGCCAGGTCGAACAGAGCAACATTTCTGTAGAAGTTTCCACACCAGCATGAATTGATTCTTTAGAAGCATTCGATTCCATTTCAATCCGATTTTATTTATATAAAGCCAATTACAGTCCAAATGATCTCCAGGCAGTAGTGGAACTTTGAGCTTTATAAAGTGACTTGAAGGATTTTTCCACATTTCAGCTTTAATATTTGAACATCACAGACACACTTCATGCACAGTTTGGGCACCAAATTACAAAACACTTTTGTGCTCTCTAGTTTAAAATCTATTAGGCAGCAAAATGAAATGTCCATAATAATAAAACCTACAATGACAGCTGAAAAATGATGAGATCAGTGTATTTTTCTTTTAAGATGTTACAGGAGCCGAAGTTTGAACTATTATCTGTTAGTTTAACTTCTGCTTTCACACACTGAACAGTAAAAATGTCCTCGATTAGTTTAATTCTAAACGATTTGAGAAAAGACAGATCAGGATGTACCAGCGGGTCTAGCCTGAACTTCATTCCACCTGAGTTTAGAAAGGTGAAATAAACCCAGTTTATCAGCTGCAGTTTAATATTTAATATAATAATAATGATTAATAATGAGGAGACAGCAGACTGAGATCAGCAACTCTCTCCATTCCAGAAGGAAACGTTCTGAGATCATTTGCTGATTCTGTGCCTTGGCAGGTCTTCTCTACGTTGGTTTCAGTGCCTTCATGTTCGGCCTGTACAGCTTCATGCCGGTGGTGATGAAAAGGACGAGCGCTGCCTCGGTCAACCTCTCTCTGCTCACCGCTGACCTCTACAGCCTCTTCTGTGGCCTCTTTCTGTTTCACTACAAGGTAATCCTGAAGGTCAAAGACGTCTGAACAAACTGCAACTCATCATCATTCTCTGGCCTTTTTCTGCTTCTTTAAACCAATCAGTCTCTGAGCCTACAGCAGCGGTGTTACTGTAGGAAACAGGGAATAGTTCTGGTGGAACATTAGCAGCAGCAGAGGGCTTTAATGTTCCATCTTCAGTGTCAGGGTTAGTTTCTGCTTAAACCTGGACTCCATCCAGCAGTCAGACCAATCAGTAAAACGGAACCATGTGTTAGACTCAGTAAGTTAAGCTCCTTGTTTAAACAGAGAGATGAGGCTAACAGGACACTAAGAAGCTGAAGGTTAAGACAAAATCTACTTCATTTATGGGTGAAGCCATTCGTAGCTTCGCTGCTGATTCACCAACATCCTGTATGTTTTCACATTTCACATCATTTTCTGTAACCGGTCAGGTAGAGAAATACTCTGAGATCTTCCTAAAATCCAGATGGCCTCTGAGGAGCATTTTCTTCATCCCATCAGTCCAAAAACAATGAACTTGGACCTCAATATTATCAACATAAATGAATAAATAACCAAATTTGAGTGTAAGGATTCATCTAGAGTTTGATCACCACTGTAGGTGTGATGAGGATGTAGATCTGTGGGGGATGAAAACATCTGATTCCTAACATGTGAACAAGCATCAAGCTTTCCGGTTTCACTCTGTTGCAGTTCTCGGGCCTCTATCTGCTGTCATTCTTCGTCATCATCCTGGGCCTGGTCCTGTACTCCTCCTCGTCCACCTACGTGGCCCAGGACCCGCGGGTTTACAAGCAGTTCAGGAACAGTCGACCAGCTGGCGACCCGAGCCCGCTGAGTCCTGCAATCCTGGAGCCCTCGGTGACCTACACCAGCCTGAGCCCAGAGTCCGGCGACGAGCTTCCGGTCCAAGTAGCGTGAACCGATCTGGGAGTTCATCTCTCAGCCTGGTGGACCATCGGTCGGCCTCCAGGTTCACAATTTGATTGAGAGGAATAGTGCTGGAGAGACCCAGTCTGCTGAGGGCAGCTGGGAAGTCACCAGTAGGTCCAGGTCTTCATTTCATGGCTCGTATTGAGGGACATCTTCATCTCCCACTGACCCAGTTCCATCATGTCTGTACCCGATAAATGACTGAACAGAATGTAACTAAAACACATAGCAGTTTGAGTTCATTGTGATCAGAGATTGTGAGTAGGAAGTAGTGACTTTAAATGATCAATCATGTAAATAGATCGTATTGTAATTTCATTTAATCTCCTTTTTATATCTGTTAGTAATATCTCTGCTTAAAACCTGTGTAAATGCTGAAGGTTCACTTCATCACTGTATTCATTTTCTTTCCTAACATCTGATGGAAATCCAGAGTTTTTAAATGCGTCTGTATAAATTCAGTGGAAGCATCTGTCATAAATGACTCTCAGACTGACTCATTGTAGTTTTTTCACCAGGTGTGATTAGGAAGTTCAGAGATTTAAAAATCAGAACTAATAAATTTTACCTCCATCGCCATTGAAGCAATCCTCAGGTTTAATGTTTCTGGACATTACAGTCTGAAGGATGTTGAAGGAAACGGCAGCAGATCCTGACCTCCTCCTCTGTTTAACTGCTGTTTGGTCTCTGGGTGGTAACCACAGACCCTCCTCATCCAGCTGCTGACTGATGTTCAGCTGCCAGGGTCCAGAACATCCGTAGAGAGGATCCCTGCATGAGGAGACCTCAGCAGGAGGCTAAACTTCAACGTTCAGACTTTTATTCATGTCTGGGTTTATGATCTAATGCAAACATTACCAGAATTAATAGTTTCATTCAACAACTTTGCACCAGAAAGTCATTGTGACCATGGAAAGATCACTTTAAAAATTCATGTTGAAAGCTTCCAGTTAATAAATGAGTGAACTGTTTATGGTGTCTGATCAGGTGAGGTTTACTGGAAGGACTTCACTGGAACCCTGAATTATCTTTATTAGTTCATCCTGTAAAGAAAAACTGAAGCTTCTCAGACTGGGAGAAGGTTTTCTATCATGTATAGGCTACTTTAACTCCCTGTATCTTAGTATTTATAGCTGCAGCCAAACAAAGATACCAGAGGTGGAATAGAATTTAAAGTTTAGCTTCGTAGCCACAAATCCACGAAACTAACCTGGATTCTGTATCATTTTGACTCAAACTTGTACAGATTAATGTACTGACGTGGCTTCATGTGTCTCAGATGGTTTAACTCCAAACACCAAAACGCTGATTTATATCTGTTTCATTCAGCAAAAAGGATAAAAGAAAAGCCGTCCGCGCAGCAACAGGTGTTCACTAGATTTTTTAAAATGTGTGCATGAGTTTAGTTCTTGTATCGTTCTGTAAACACTGATCCATGAAAAAAATATAAAAACTGAAACTCCAGAAGGGAAGCAGTTCTTAGACATTCTTTCAGATTCACATCACCTCCAACTTTAAAGCATGAGTTACTGTCTGATACAACTCTGGACGGTTCAACATGTGTGATGCTGTTCTGTGTTGTTGTGCTGTGTGTTGTGTTGTTGTGCTGCATGTGACTAACTCCTTCATATCAAACTAAATTAGGTTAGGGTTAGTAGGGTTGGGTTTAGGGTTATAACCCTCCCTAACCCTTTTAAACAGGACGTTTCTCTCATCAGTCAGCTGTCAGAAGGTTTGTGGTTCCAGTGATTCCAGATGAACACCACAGAACCATCAGATGCAGAAACTGGCAGAAAACCCTAAAACTACTGTATGAACACAACTCAGACTTTTAAAATATTTCTGCCTCAGAATGTAGCAATGCAGGATTTACACCATCTAGTAAGACATGAAGACCGACGGGTGTGATTTTATGGTCCGTATGGGGGACGCTCAGTGAGTTTGGACTCTCGGTCCAACCTTAAAACTGAAGATACATTAAAGCAAGAAGCTTCCAGTCCTTCAGCGTTCATGTTTTTCATTCTTACACTGCAGGAAGTGAAACATTATGATGTCTGCAGGTTACAGCAGTTCAACTCCAGATTCTGGATCAGCTGTGGGTGGATTTTAGATGTGAATCTCTTGATGGTTTCTTGATCCTGCAATATTAAAGCGTGTTACTTTCTGGGAACTGCAGCATTTTTCTTCCAGGATTTTGGAAACAGTTTTCGAGACAATCCAGAAAAACTCACCAGAGACCAGCTGCCTGCAACTCTTCACCTTGTTGCTCCTTCATCACCAGACAGATCTTCAAACTGACCTCCCTTGCTGGAGCTGGAAACCTTGGATTAAGGGTGGTGGTTGTTCCTCTGGGGCTCAAATGATGCTCAGGTGTCTCTGGCCATCAGCCGACCCTGATTGGCTAACAGGGTCACATGGCACTGTGTTCTGGGTACAGATTAGTGAGCAGTTCATATATCCATGTATGATCTAAGAAGCAGAAAGAGAAAGGCTTCATGATAAAGGCAGGAAAAGAGTGATATGATGGAAATCCTGGGATCAGAAGGAGAGATTCTGCTGGGTTATTAATCCTCTAAACACCACGTCACCAAAATTCCACCATTTATAAATTTAGAAAGTGTAAAAATAATCTTGTGTTCTGCAGTCCCATCAAAAAATTACAAAAAAATTAAATCATCTCAAATGTTGTGATCCAGAGAGTTTCCGGTTGAACTGCAGGCAGTGTTTCCTCATCCATTCAGCATGGTGGAACATCTTTCTGCAGTTGAAAAGTTCTCCCTTCCTTCTTCATGGTTGTTCTGGATTCACAGAGGTGCAGAACTTAAGATTGCAGAGAAAAACGAGACACAGTGAAGAAAAAGAGACAGGAAGACACGAGAAACTGCTCAGAGTGGAAGGTTAGTGAACAGTCGGAGGCATGATGTTACAGCTGTTCTCCAGCAGGGGGCGTGGTGTACAGTGAAGCTGAACAGCGGCAGCAGAAGAAGGGCCAGAGCAAATCATCCATCTTCTGAGAAAATATCAACATCTGATCAGCGGCGGAACGAACCACAAACATCGGCATCATGGGAGCTGTTCTGGGTCTGTGCTCCATGGCCAGCTGGGTGAGGACTGTTTTCTACCCCGTTACACTGAAGTCAATGTCGTTGGTGGTTTTATCTCATGCTGCCATGACTGCGCACAAAAACAACAACAGGCCGCACAGGGAGCGGACTGTGGCGCAGCTGTTAGCATATTAGCATGCTTGCATTCAGCTGCGGAGGAAAATAACAGAAGAAAACAGAAGAAAATAAATACAATACAATATAGCAGCTAGTTAGCCTGTGAACAGGGAGCTAAATACAATACAGCAGCTTATTAGCCTGTTAACAGCGAGGTAAATACAATACAGCAGTTAGTTAGCCTGTTAACAAGGAGATAAATCCAATACAGCAGCTAATTAGCCTCTTAACAGGAAGGTAAATACAATACAGCAGCTAGTTAGCCTGTTAGCAGGGAGGTAAATACAATACAGCAGCTAGTTAGCCTGTTAGCAGGGAGGAAAATACAATACAGCAGCTAGTTAGCCTGTTAGCAGGGAGGAAAATACAATAGAGCAGCAAGTTAGCCTGTTAAGAAGGAGATAAATACAATACAGCAGCTAGTTAGCAGGGAGATAAATACAATACAGCAGCTAGTTAGCCTGTTAGCAGGCAGAAAAATACAATAGAGCAGCTAGTTAGCATGTTAGCAGGGAGGTAAATACAATCCAGCAGCTAGTTAGCCTGTTAACAGGAAGGTAAATACAATCCAGCAGCTAGTTAGCATGTTAGCAGGAAGGTAAATCAATACAGCAGGTAGTTAGCCTGTTAGCAGGGAGGTAAATACAATACAGCAGCTAGTTAGCCTGTTAGCAGGGAGGTAAATACAATACAGCAGCTAGTTAGCAGGGAGGTAAATACAATACAGCAGCTAGTTAGCCTGTTAGCAAGGAGATAAATACAATCCAGCAGCTAGTTAGCATGTTAGCAGGGAGATAAATACAATACAGCAGCTAGTTAGCCTGTTAACAGGGAGGAAAATACAATACAGCAGCTAGTTAGCCTGTTAACAGGGAGGTAAATACAATCCAGCAGCTAGTTAGCCTATTAAGAAGGAGATAAATACAATACTGCAGCTAGTTAGCCTGTTAGCAGGGAGATAAATACAATACAGCAGCTAGCTAGCCTGTTAGCAGGGAGGAAAATACAATACAGCAGCTAGTTAGCCTGTTAGCTGGGAGGAAACTACAATACAGCAGCTAGTTAGCCTATTAAGAAGGAGGTAAATACAATACTGCAGCTAGTTAGCCTGTTAGCAGGGAGATAAATACAATACAGCAGCTAGTTAGCCTGTTAGCAGGGAGGAAAATACAATATAGCAGCTAGTTAGCCTGTTAGCAGTTAGCTGGGAGGAATAACGGAGAGCTTTTGTAGTTTTCCTTTAGCTTCTGTTTGTCTGCAAAACGCTAACTGCTAACACAGAACCTTTCAGTGTTTTTTCATCGTCTGATGACACATCCAGCTGGTTATGACGTCATCATCCACCATTTGGAAGTGATCACTTAAATGGTATTTGTCAGTTAAATTGTTTATAGTTATTGATCAGTTTATAGTTATTGATCAGTTTATTGTTATTGATCAGTTTTATGGTGTTTATCAGTTTTATGGTATTGATCAGTTTAATTGTTACTGATCAGTTTATTGTTATTGATCAGTTTAATTGTTTATTGTTATTGATCAGTTTAATTGTTTATTGTCATTGATCGGTTTAATTCTGTGATGTAAACAAGAGTTCAGGGTGTGGACTGTTGCAACGCTACAGCTGTAAACAGAGTCAGATATCAGCTGCAGTCAGCAGCATGCTGGTATTGCGACGTGTTCACAGACCTGTTTACCTCCTGTTTATCTCAGGGTTATAAATACACAGAGCTGTTGGGTTTAGTTGAGCTCTTTCTATTTTAACCTTCAGGTTCTTTCAGGGTGGAATAAATATAAATGTTGACTCTGAGCAGCTCATGTCTCTGTTTCTAGGCTCAGTCCATATTCCACATTCAGAGAACAGAATGCTGAACAAACTTGGATTTAGCCTCATTTAATGTTTCAAAATCATTTTATTGAAGAGTAATTTGGGTGAGCGACACAAAATCCAGCAGAAGAGATGCAGGTGGAACACACCCCCTAAATAAGTAATAATGATCAGAATGAATGTGCTTCCTCAGAACACGTCTAACAGGAGAATCTGATCTACTTTTTAAAAAAATGTTCTTATATCAAAGCCCTCTAGTGAGTCGGTTAACTGGGTTCCAGCAGATATTAATGATGAAAAGAGCTCAGTCACACCACACAGAGAACTTACATATAGCATTTTTTAAATCAACAGTCATCTTTAAAGTCTGTAAATGACAGATAAATAAGCCCAGAGCTGCTGAACCTCCAGATTCTGGATGGACTGCTGTTTAACTCCCAGTTGTGTGTGCAGATTCCCTGCCTGTGCGGTAGCGCCCCCTGCCTGCTGTGCCGCTGCTGCCCCAGTGGGAATAACTCCACGGTGACCCGCCTCATCTACGCCTTCTTCCTGCTGCTGGGAGTCGGCGTGGCCTGCATCATGCTGATGCCTGGCATGGAGGAGCAGCTGAAGAAGGTAGCGAGGTCCTCATTAAAGAAGCACAGCGAGGCCCCGTATTTATCTGTACTGCTGACTGTGGTGGTTTGGAATCACAGGGGGAAATAAAAGTATATAAAATGAACATGAAGATGCTCCATACAGCTGTTTCACTGTTGATTATGTTCTGGATGAATTAATCAGCTGTCTCTAAAATAATAGCAAATATTAATCAGTTTTCTCAAAAGTCTTGTTTTGTCCAAAAATATATGATTTACTGTCATAGAGGAGGAAAGAAACCAGAAAATATTCACACTGAAGAAGCTGCAATCACAGAATTTACAGCGTTTTTTATTATAAAATCTTTCAGTCTTTAGAAAAGACTAAAACCAGATCTACACTATACAGAATCCAAACAATGAATGAAAATCCTATTATGTCTACTTCCTGTAGACTCCACGGTCCTGTTATCACACCTGAACTTGTTCTATCTCATCCAGGTTGGTTTCACCTGACTAGATCCTTCATGTGGTGGATCTACTCTCAGATGGACGTCTGTGGATAAAAGCTTCTGATGAATGAACCCGTAGATAAAATTACTCATCTGAATTATGTGACCTTATATAAAACATGACATTCAGAGGCACATAAACTGAGATGCACATAAACTGAGATTCACACCAACCTGTTTTACATTTTATTGTATTATATATATGTGGAAGAAACTGAGTGGGATGTTCATCAGCTTTCCAGACACTTCAGGTGTTTAAGGGTATGTCTGCTGTAGATTCCAGGTTTCTGTGAGGGGGGCCGAGGTTCCTCGATTCCTGGTGTGGAGGGTCACGTGAACTGCGATGTTCTGGTTGGCTACAAGGCCGTGTACCGCGTCTGTTTCGGAATGGCCATGTTCTTCCTGCTCTTCTCTCTGCTAATGATCAAAGTGAAGAGCAGCCAGGATCCTCGAGCTGCTCTCCACAACGGGTGAGTTGTTCATCCACATCATCTGCTGCTTCATGCAGCTTTCAGCTCTTTACTGGACGATTTACTGCTCTGGGTTCAGTCAAAGCTCAAATGTCCACACTGATCTCATATCTAACCCTGCAGTTCTGTGTGGTAAAGGGTTACTGTTGTTCAGGACCTTTTCTTCCACTGTCTCTCCAGAGGAGTTGATGGTTATTCTCAGCTGATCAGAGCTGGAACTCATCCATATCTCAGTAATCCTTGGAGATATCTTGATCTCAGTTTCCTGGTGCTCTTTGTGGCACTTTTTAAATGATCATAAAGTTTTAAAGCCTCTGAACTGCAGCCTGTGAGCTTTAGAACTGATTTTAAAATCCTTTTATTGGTTAATAAAGCTCTTAATGGTTTCAGTCTGATGTTTTACCTATTTAAGCTGTTTCTGTTTTTGGTTCATCATCTCATTTATAATGTCTATGGAGATGTTTTAGTTTTTACTCCATCTGTCGTGTTACATTCTGTTTGTATGAAAAGTGTTCTCCAAACTAAACTAATTAATATTCTGATGATTCACTAATCATTTCAGCACGGATGTGAGGAGGAACTGGGAACTACTGAACATTTGTTAGATTTTCTTTGTGTTTTTCAGGTTTTGGTTCTTCAAGTTTGCTGCAGCTGCTGCCATCACTATCGGATCGTTTTTCATCTCAGAGGGTCCCTTCACTACCGGTAACTACTGAACACTTTACATTCCATGAATCTGCTGGGTTGGTTTACTAATGTTAACTACTGTAGAGTTTACATTCCATGAATCAGTTCACTCTGGTTGTATTAGAACCTGCAGATGTCATTGGGTTCTCTGTTCCACAGTGTGGTTCTACGTGGGTATGGCTGGAGCCTTCTGCTTCATCCTCATCCAGCTGGTTCTTCTCATTGACTTCGCCCACTCCTGGAACGAGTCCTGGGTGGAGAAGATGGAGGAGGGGAACTCTCGCTGCTGGTATGCAGGTATGATGGAACCCAAAGAGCTGCAGGATGTTCCTGTGGACTCTGGTCTGGAATTACTAATGTTCTGTTGATTACAGAAACATGAGAACTTGGTTTTATTTATTCCTGTGGAACATTCCAGAACAACCCAGTGAACCACCAGTAATGAGAACATCTCCATGGTGCACCCTGGGAGGTTCTATGTTGTAGCGTTGAGGATGTTCTAGCCTCTCCAGTTCTTCATGTAATGTTGAGGACGTTCTATCCTGTCCAGGTCTTCATGTAATATTGAGGACGTTCTATCATGTCTAGGTCTTCATGTAATGTTGAGGACGTTCTATTCTGTCCAGGTCTTCATGCAATGTTGAGGACGTTCTATCATGTCTAGGTCTTCATGTAGTGTTGAGGACGTTCTATCATGTCTAGGTCTTCATGTAATGTTGAGGACGTTCTATTCTGTCCAGGTCTTCATGCAATGTTGAGGACGTTCTATCATGTCTAGGTCTTCATGTAGTGTTGAGGACGTTCTATCCTGTCCAGGTCTTCATGTAATGTTGAGGACGTTCTAACCTGTCCAGGTCTTCATGCACTGTTGAGGACGTTCTATCCTGTCCAGGTCTTCATGTAGTGTTGAGGACGTTCTATCCTGTCTAGGTCTTCATGTAATGTTGAGGACGTTCTATCCTGTCCAGGTCTTCATTTAATGTTGAGGACGTTCTAGCCTGTCTAGGTCTTCATGTAGTGTTGAGGATGTTCTATCCTGTCCAGGTCTTCATGTAGTGTTGAAGACGTTCTATCCTGTCTAGGTCTTCATGTAATGTTGAGGACGTTCTATCCTGTCCAGGTCTTCATTTAATGTTGAGGACGTTCTATCCTGTCTAGGTCTTCATGTAGTGTTGAGGATGTTCTATCCTGTCTAGGTCTTCATGTAATGTTGAGGACGTTCTAACCTGTCCCGGTCTTCATGTAATGATGTTGTGTTTTGTCCACAGCTCTCCTGTCGGTCACTGCTCTGAACTACCTGCTGTCTCTGGTGTCTCTGGTCATGTTCTACATCTACTACACCCACTCTGATGGATGCACTGAGAACAAAGTCTTCATCAGCATCAACATGCTCCTCTGCGTCGCCGCCTCGGTCATGTCCATCCTGCCGCACATCCAGGTTCACTCTCTTTTCTACCTCAGACATTAATGGACCTTTCATGTTTCCATGCTCTGTCCTGTACAAAGCTCCAGAAGAAGCTGCTGGATGTTTGGTTAGATCCTGTAGAACGATGCTGCAGAAAGACCAGATCCAGAATGTCTCTGATTATGGAGGGAAGTCCAGGAATGACCTGTCAGGTCATGTGACTGCTGTCAGGAGGTCATGTGACCGGTTTCCTCTCTCTGCAGGAGTCCCAGCCTCGGTCCGGCCTGCTGCAGTCGTCCCTGGTCACCCTGTACACCATGTACCTGACCTGGTCTGCTATGACCAATGAGCCTGGTAAGAGAACCCATCCAGGGTCAACATGAGCTTCTTTAGCCTCTAGGTTTTGCCTGAGGCGCTGACTCTTTTAGTGAAATGTTTCAGATTACAAATACCCTTTAAGAAGTTGGAGACATGCAGCCAGAGAGCTTCTGGTTTAAATAGCAACAGCAGAATGAATAAAATTTCTGTGGCCCTGAGTGATGATTTCTTTCCTCTGAAGATAAATGAAGCTGCTGTAGATGAGGAACCATCAGAGACCCATCAGGAATTAGAACCAGTGTTCCGAACGCAGCACGCCTTTTCTCTCTCTCAGACAGGAAGTGTAATCCGAGCCTTCTGGGTATTATCGGGCTGAACAGCACCAGCCCGGCGGGTCAGGACCATGTGGTTCAGTGGTGGGATGCCCAGGGGATTGTGGGATTGATCCTGTTCCTCATGTGTGTGCTGTACTCCAGGTGAGGAGCTCCTTTAGTTCCCTGTGCAGACGAGTCCAACATGTTCCCACCTGCAGAAAATGACTCTGACTTGTGTTTATCCGTCAGCATTCGTAATTCGTCCAATGCCCAGGTGAACAAGCTGACTCTGACCAGCGACGAATCGGCACTGATCGAAGACGGACCTCAGAGCGACGCCTTCGAGGATGGCAGCGGCGCCAACCGAGCCGTGGACAACGAGAAGGACGGCGTCACCTATTCCTACTCCTTCTTCCACTTCATGCTGTTCCTGGCTTCACTCTACATCATGATGACCCTCACCAACTGGTACAGGTAGGCTTTACCTGGTACTAACTGGTAAAAACACTGGTACAGGTAAGCTTTGCTCTGCCTGGTCCTCACTGATACTAACTGGTACTACATGGTACTACGTGGTGCTAACTGGTACACTACTGACTTCACACTGTAGAGCAGCAGCTGGAAGTTTATCAATCAATCAATCAGACTTTATTTTTAGAGTCCTTTCCAGCAGCCCAAAGGGTGACCAAAGTGCTTCACAGTAAGCAACAAGAGAATAACTTAAAAACACGACAGTAACTTAAAACGGGACAAACCCTAACCCTTTGAACAAGATACTGATCCCGAATACAATTTTCTTAATAACATAAATATCAACTGTCAATACTACTCTGATGATCACTTTAACAAAATCACAAAATTAGATAAGGGAATGTCAATTATTCATTTCAATAGTAGGAGTCTGTATGCAAACTTTGAAAGCATCAAAAACTACTTGAAACAACTAAGCAAGCCATTCCAGGTGATTGCCATATCTGAGACCTGGCTCAGCAAGGATAAGGGTGCAGATTTTGATTTGAAGGGATATGAACTGAATTATGTACATAGGAAAAATAAAAAAGGTGGGGGAGTGGCCTTGTATGTAGATAAAGGATTAAATTACAAAATAGTGAATAATATGACAACTGGTATTGATGATGTGATGGAAATTATTACCGCAGAAATCTACTCGGAAAAAAATAATGTATTAATGAGCTGTGTCTACAGAGCACCGGGCTCCAATGTCGAAGCATTTAAAAACAATATGGAAAACATGTTTGACAAGACTAATCATAAAGCTGTCTTCATCTGTGGAGACTTCAGCTTAGATCTTCTTAACCCAAATAAGCATAAACCAACTGCTGAGTTTATTGATGTCTTGTTCAGCATGAGCTTTTTCCCGCTTATCACCAAGCCGAATAACCTCTTACTCTGCAACCCTAATTGACAATATATTCACAAATAGTATGGATAGCAGCTTAAAAAGCGGCTTACTGATAAATGACATCAGTGACCACTTGCCGATTTTTGCAATATATAATTGTGGCTTTAAGTACAAGGATGTAAAACGGATCATATATAGGAGAGTGCGAACAGATGAAGCTATAAACAAATTTAGAAATGCATTGCAAATACAAAACTGGGAAAAAGTGCTTAACGAGACAGATACAAACAGAGCATACGCATCATTCCTGAGCACATTTAAATCCCTATATGATGAATACTGTTTCTTAAAAGAATGCATCCAGAAAAATAAAGACACAGATAGATCTTGGATGACAAAGGGACTACAGAATGCATGTAAAAAGAAGAATTTGTTGTATAAAGAATTCATTAAACTCAGAACTGTAGAAGCAGAAAACAAATACAAAAGGTACAAAAACAAACTGACTAATACTCTGAGGCAATGCAAGAAAGATTATTATCAGAAAATCTTAACTGATAATAAAAATAATATCAGAGGCATGTGGAATACGTTAAATAATATTATCAGGAAGGGATCAACACACATAAATTACCCTCAGTATTTCAAAGACAATGACAATATTATAAACAATCTGGATGATGTGGTAAACAGGTTTAATAGCTTCTTTGTAAATGTGGGATCGAAATTAGTGGACGAAATTGTTAGTCCACAGTCAGAGGGAGAGACAATTGCTGCGGAGCTGCAACACAACAACCCAAAATCAATCTTCTTGAATGCTGTAGACGAAAGAGAAATTATTAACATTGTTAACAAATGTAATAACAAAAGGTCTACAGACTGTAACGACATTGATATGGCTTTAATCAAGAAAGCCATTGATACAATTGTAAAACCCTTAACTTTTATCTGTAATTTATCTTTCAAAACAGGTATATTCCCAAGCCAAATGAAAACTGCCAAAGTCATCCCTATATATAAAACTGGAGAGAGAAATCAATTTACCAATTACAGACCGATATCTCTACTTCCCCAATTCTCAAAAATATTAGAAAAATTGTTTGTTAACAGATTGGATAATTTTATTGAAAAGCATGAGCTGCTGGCTGAGACTCAGTATGGTTTTAGGTCAAATAGATCTACATCCATGGCATTGATGGAAGTAGTTGAACACATTACCACTTCTCTTGACAATAAAGAAATGGCTATAGGTATATTTATTGATTTAAAAAAAAGCATTTGACACTATTAACCATGATCTACTATTCAAAAAACTGGAAAGGTATGGGATCAGAGGAGTTGTGTTATACTGGCTGAGAAGCTACTTGACTAATAGGCAACAGTTCGTACAGATAGGGGATTCCAAATCATATTGCTTAAATATAACTTGCGGAGTCCCACAGGGGTCTGTTCTAGGTCCGAAACTTTTTATTTTATATATAAATGACATATGTAGGGTATCACATCTCTTAAAATTTGTGTTATTTGCAGACGACACCAATATCTTCTGTAAAGGGGATAATCTGCAACAGCTCTTGGAGGTAGTCATGACAGAAATGAGCAAACTGAAAACGAATAAATTATCATTAAATTTAAATAAAACTAAATTTATGCTGTTTGGAAAAAACAACATCAATACACAGGCGAATGTAATGATAAACAATGTTCACATAGAAAGAGTGGATGAGTATAAATTTTTGGGTGTTGTTCTAGATCACAAAATCTGCTGGAAACCCCATATTGAATATGTTAGAACAAAGGTAGCATGGAGTATTGGTGTGATGGGGATGGCAAGGCACGTGTTGAATGAGAGAGCTCTGTATATTTTGTATAATTCACTGGTGTTACCGTATTTCAATTATTGTTTGGAAGTCTGGGGAAACACATACAGGACCACCTTACAGCCCCTAACCATACTCCAGAAAAGAGCCATACGGATCATTAGCAATGTCGGTTATTTTGACCATACTAACACACTGTTTTCAAAATTAAACACACTAAAATTAAAAGACCTGTTTGACTTTAGAACTGCGATGATGATGTATAGAGCAAGAAACAAACTGTTACCTGTAAACCTACAGAGGTTGTTTCAGGACAGAGTAGAGGAATATCACTTCAGAGGGATATTGAAGTTTAAGCAGTGTTATGCCAGGACCACTTTGACAAGTATGTGCATTTCGATATGTGGGGCTGTTTTGTGGAACAGTCTGGATGAGGGAATCAAACAATGTAGGAACACATACCAATTTAAAGAAATGTACAAAAAATATATCATTGAAAAATACATAAATGAGGAAATATGATTTTTTTTCCCTTTTTTTTTCTTTTTTCTCCCTTCACACTTTATTTTAATTAAAGAAAAGATGAATGTGAAACAGCGCTAAAAGATCTTGTTTCTTTGCATTATTCATATTCTGTTCAGCACTTTAGTGGGACTCAGACGTATTTTCCTCAAGAATCCTTTTTTTTTTGTTCTTTTTTTGGACTTTGCTATTTTGTTGAAAGGGGTGGGACTTGACAAGCCACGGCTTCTCCTACTCCTTTTCGAATAAGACAGTTATGTCAATGTTCTTTTGTTTATATTGTTTTGCTTTGTTCTGTTTTATTATTATTATTATTATTATTATTATTATTATTATTATTATTATTATTATTATTATTATTATTATTATTATTATTATTGTTGTTGTTGTTTCTTTTTGTTGTGGACCTTTGTATTGTTTTACTTATTCGAAATAAACATTTAAAAAAAAAAAAACAAAAAAAAAAACAATCACAGTCACCCCTATGGGCAAATTTAGAAAAATCAATGAACCTCAGCATGTTTCTGGACTGTGGGAGGAAGTCCACACACGTTTACACAAGTCCTGACTGTAAATCCTTGGAATCGTTCTAAATCCTTAACAGTAGCAAAACAGAGGTTTGCCAGAAGTGATGAACTGATCAACAGACCTTTATAAGAGTAATTTACACGCAATTTGATATTCATACATAACATGCACATGCATAACACATGCTTGTGCTCAGTGCAAGGTCATTTTTTATTAAAGATTTCATCCGTCGGAAATGATACGTCAGCTGAACAGCCTTGGCGGAGGACTGCGTTCTCTGAGTGGTTTTCTAGTTAGTCTTGGAATCGTGCTCTGAGATCTGCTGTCAGTGAATGTTTCTGCTGCTGTGAGGTTTATTCTTTCTGTTTCTACATCATGTTTTCAGCAGTGAGGTTTATTCTTTCTGGTTCTGCATCGTGTTTGCAGCAGCGTTAATCCGTCGGTGTGTTTCTGTGTCTGCAGCCCTGACTCTAACTACGAGGCCATGACCAGTAAGTGGCCGTCTGTGTGGGTGAAGATCTCGTCCAGCTGGATCTGCATCGCCCTCTATGTGTGGACGCTGGTGGCCCCACTGGTCCTGGTCAACAGAGATTTTGACTGAAGTCAGCAAGCCTCTGCTGTTCTCATCTCTGCTTCACCAGTGTTTCAGTAGACAGTAGTTCAGCTGGAGGAGGGGCTGCATTCAGACCTGCTCTGAGGGATCTGAGGGGTGTTTAGATGTTCCACAGCTCTGACTGCAGCCCGTCTCTCCTCCTGTAACGTCATTGTGAGTCCTCAGCAGCCTGTGTTTGTGGTTCCCATGCTGTTGCTATTGTGTATATATTTCTTGTTAACTAGTGGATGATTTTCTTTCTGCATGCTTTTCCTTCAGAACGTGACTTTAACAGTAGCTGTATGTGAAGCTTTGTGAGGACGATGACAGCTGTGATGACAGCATTTTAAGCTCTGTTCTGTGGTATTACGTATGGAGATGCTATTACGTGTAAAATAAGGGAGAAACTTGTGCATCAGCAGACTGCAGCTGAGCACTGAGCAGAGGTTTAGTTTATCACTACCTGCTCCTCTGCAGCTTGCACTGACACAACAAAGACATTCCTGTTTTTGTTGCTTCTAATTTGAACTTTGACTGTAAATGTAAAAACTGACTTAAGTTATTTGATAGTGTTTAGCATTAGCATGTATTTAGCACAGGTAGTTTGGCTCTCCATGTGTTTGTCTCCTCTGCTTTCATGTTTATTTTCTCTTAACAGTGGATTGCAAGTCGTTTAATAAAACAGAGGGAAAAGAATCTGTTAGGTTTCTTGTCTCCAGATAAATTCTGATTTCTGTTCCCTTCAGGGTTGTGGATTCTTCCAGTCAGGCTGTGAATATAAATAGTTCCTGTTTAGTTGTGTAACTTCATTACCTGAGATTTATCTCCAGAGTACGGAGCCCTGGAAGAGACATGGAGAAAAAAAAACCAGGAAGAATCCCGAGAAAGTTTCTTGGGATTCTGAGAAACTTTTGCGAAATCTCACAAAAGTTTCACTTTGGTAAAGTTGGAAAGATGAGGATGGACTTCTTCATGGTGACCTCAGCTGGAGCTGGAGGCTTCAATTATTCCAGAACATTCTTTATTAGAACAATAACTGTGATACCAGGAGAGGAAGAAAAAGGCAGAAATAACTGTAAGGAAAGCTTATCGCAGTATGTCTTTATACTTTGGGTTTTTGTTTGTTCCAGAGTTTCAGGTTGTTGCCAGGAGTTGTATTTTTTCTACTGACACAAATTCTCATTACCAGCATGAGAACCACCTGTCCATGTTCAGCAGAAATAAATGAAATTAAAGAACAGTCTTGATTCAGCCGTTAGGAACAATATCAGATAGTGAAGTTATTGTTGGTGTCATTCATCAGAAATAGTGGTTGTATTTTATATTCTAGCTGAAGTGTGAAGAAAGAAATCAGAACAACTCCGTTTTGACCTGGACAGGAAACTAAGAGATAAATCATTCACACCTGAGCTGAAGAAAGAACGAAGGCAGCAGGACAGTCGTAGAGATACCTGGAAGTCTGATCCCATTTCTGAACACCTTTAAGAGAAGTCTGATGGATAAAAGCAATCCGTGACTTTTGTTCTGAGAAAGGGCTGGATTTCTGAAAATGTTCTGAATAATGAGGATCTGGAAGAAGCTCAGTCCTGCTAGATGTCTGAGGCTGTGCTGAGCTGACAAACATTTCCATCTCCAGGCTTCTTCTGCTCAGTTAACCCTAACCTTCCTCTTCTAGAATCACAAACATGTCTAAGAGAGGCTGTTCTATACGACTTCTGTTTCTTGGAGGAATCATGGACATATTTTATTTTGCTTCTAAGTCCTGCAGGATCTCACCGTCATGGTTCTGATGCTGTCAGATCCCAGACAAGCAGTTATGGAACCACATCTCCACTGCCAGTATATTTATTGTCAGAAAAGTGTAAAAACAGAAGTTGACTAAATGATCCTTGGCATAAAGGCTCATGTAGTTTCTCAGACATCGAGGATGTGCAGATGTTGAAGAAAGCGTCTGTTGACACTGACTTGTTTGCATAAAAATAAGTTTATTACAAAGAAGACCAGGGGAGCATTCTCAGCCGATATGACTAGTCAGCTTGAATCACAGAGATAACTCTCTTCTAGCGGTTTGTTTTTGAGAACAGAACTACTAATCACAGAGATAACCTACTTCCAGAGGTTTGTGTATGGGAACATAGCTGAACATACGGTTTCCGTCAGGGACAGGCCCCACTTCAATTCACTAAATTCCCAGACGCTGGAGCCTCTTCAACATAAACATTCTTAGAACTAAAATAGAAAAACATATCTCCTGTCAGACATGTATATGACCTTCAGTGTGAAGATTCATCAGCAGCACAGACTCACCAGCAGGTCACATTTCTAAATACTGTCCACTAGGGGCAGTAGAGAGTGTCACAGTATTCTGGTATAGGTGGCACCTGGAAAGCACCTGTAACTACAAATTCATATTTACAAATATATATGTTTGCTAGGGCTGCATAGTGGCTGTCACCTATCAGAACATCCCGGCCTGGTTCTGGTTCTGATCTTCCTGCATGGAGTCTTTTTGTTCTCCCTGCTGGGTTCTCCAGGTTCTCCTGGTTCTCCAGCTCCCACAGTCCAAAACATGCTGAGGTTAATTGGTGATTCTAGATTATCAGTAGGTGTGAATGTTTGTCTCTATGTAGCCCTGTGATAAACTGTTACCTGTCCAGGTGAACCTGTGATAAACTGTTACCTGTCCAGGTGAACCTTCACCAGACAGACTCCGCCCCCTGAGCCCTACAGAGGATTAAGTGGTGTTCAGATAATGATGGATGGATGCATTTTCTATGTGTTCCCGTTATTTTTCTGGTTATGTTTGTTCATTACTTGTCAGTTTTTGACCAGTTCTTCAATGAAGATAAAATAATTTCTATTATGACATAAACTCAATTTATGAATTAAAATATTTATCAACTTAGAAAGCGTCATTAATAGAAATGTTCACGTTATTGTGATGCTCCACTCTACATCTTTAGTAATATTTAAATCTCCAGCAGTCACTGATTCCATAAACAGATTATTTATCACAAAACCAGTTGTGTTGTTCTGGATTCTATAATGATGATCTTTGTAAAGGTTCATGACTTTATATGTCTAGAATCATTACCATGATTTCTATCTCCCATGTTCTAGATGTCAGCTTACCCTCCCCAGCTTCAGGCCATGTTGAAGACATCTCCGACATGGTCCATGATGGCTGATTCTGAGTTCTCTTCATCAGTTTTGTGTTTTTGTGTTCTTGTGAGTCCAACTGTTTCTTTTCACATTCTGTCTGATGTTCCTTTTTTCTTGTGTTATATGATCTTCCTGTTTCTCCTATGTATGTTGCATGATTTGCACGGTATTTCATATATTACCGTCAACATCTCAGCCTGGTTTGGGTCCCTTTCCATCATCCATCACAATCCACTAAACAAAATCATAACAATGAGCAGTAAAATAATTGGACTGGACCAAGAACCACTCATCGGCATGTACAACAGAAGGACAAACCTTAAAGGAACACAGATGGCCTCAGACACCACTCCCCTAACCCTAAGCCTCAGGTCAGATACAGCTCACTTACTGATAGGACCAGGAGAACCATCCATCATACTTATGAATGGCTGAGCCATGTTATTTACTTTACTACCACCTCTTTAGGATCTTTAAATTATTGCCCAGGGCAACTTTGCCCAGGGCTGATAAACCTGAAGGGCTTCAAACCTATGCATGTGCTGCAAAAAAACAAATTGTTATCAACAACCAAACAATCATAAACTCACCTGTACCACCACCTGGTGATCACTTACCTGTAGATGCTACAAAACATATTGGCCACCCCTCAGATCCAAAGCGTCCGGTGGAAGAGGAGATTAGAACATGCGTGGCAAAAACCTCTCCTGGTGCAGGCATCAGTGGAGGTGAGGACCCCCAGAAATGTTGCTCTTGCCTCACAAGAGGAAAACTTACCTGAGGAGGTCAATAGAAATAACCTTTCAGCCGTGGATCCTCCCCACCAGACAGGAAACTCACCTGCAGGGGACACAAAAGACAACAACTTAGATAAAGCAAACAAAGAAAACAATACACCTCTTACCTCTCATTCCAATGCTGTAATTGCAGGAGACGACCTGATTTCCTCTGCTTCTCTTCCAGATCCGTGGGGGCTCGAGGCAGCAGCACAGCAGACACCACTAAGGGTTAAAGAGACACAAGGTGATGACGATGGGTTACAACACCAATGATCACTGGATCAAAGTGAATCCCATTCTGAGTCCCCTTCAAACACCAATGGTGTGAACCCACCTCAGGTGTCTGCTCTGTCTGCATGCCAAGAGCCCTTCATACATCAGAGAACGGCTAGGAAAATCTTTGAATGGACCTCAGCAGTTATAAAACTCATAGTAGTGCTGGGAGATTCAAACATGGCACGGATACCGACGTTTCAGGACGAAAAAGTTCAGGTGGATGGTTTCCCAGGGGCCACCTTCTACCATCTAAAGGGGGTACTGGCGAAGCTCACTCCAAACCCTGGCACTGAAAAGGTTGTATTGTCTGCAGGCCTTAATAACTGTCTTTCCAAACAAAAGGCAGAAACTACCTGAAACAGCTGCAGCTGGTACTGGGGATGGCCAAGAGCAGGTTCCCGAATGCAAAAATATACGTACCTGTGATTAACTTTTCATATATGTTAGATAAACATCAACAAGCTTTACTAAGAACATTAAATAATAACATTGTGGAAAAAGTGCAACGTCTTACCTGAGTTGAACCACCTGCGATTCAAGACGCAGCCGCATGATCCAGTCCACTGGACTCCA
Source organism: Amphiprion ocellaris (assembly GCF_022539595.1). NCBI lineage: Eukaryota > Metazoa > Chordata > Actinopteri > Pomacentridae > Amphiprion > Amphiprion ocellaris. The sequence goes on along the minus strand of NC_072777.1, from coordinate 109,311 downwards.
GACACAGCGAGACAGACCCTTAAAATGTGGTTAGATGAGTTAAACATGTAAGGAGAGTAACGTGTCAAAACAAAGCTCCCCGCCAAAACATCACTAACCTGTCAAAAACCTATATACTTTCCTCACCTCAAAAAGAAGTGTTAGAAAAAGGACTTACCTTTATTCCTACTCCGGAGCTGGCGGGCCGCATGGAGCTTCGCAGGGACTGATACACCTATCATAATATTAGATCATTTCAATCATGACACCACCCGATTATGAACCATTTACTTACCAGTCCACTTGGGATCCTAATATGCCAGCTTCATCCATATCCATACAGACTCTGATCAGAAAGGATTTGGATTATTTTTGAACATACAGACCCAAACCACCAATCAGATGCAACCTTTCCAGACAGCAAATAGAAGCAGTCCAACAACTCAGTAAAAACAAGGACATAGTCATAAAACCAGCAGACAAAGGTTCACAGATAGTCATCATGGACAAATTCCAATACCTCTTAGAGGCTAACAGACAACTCAGCAATAGAAAACATTACATCCCATTACCTCAAATCATCCAAACAGAAACACAGACTGATCCGTAACATCCCGGAAAGGTTGCATCGAAATAAATTCATATTATTCAAACAATTACAATATTTATCGGGCCCAGACCCACCCAGATGTAGAATATTTTATCTCTTACCTAAAATCCATAAACTGCCAGAGAAGTGGACGGTCCCTGGCGAGGTTCCATGGGGCCAGCCTATAGTGAGTGACTGTGGCTCAGAGTCATGTCGAATAGCCGAATACATTGATCATCATCTAAATCCACTGTCACAAAAACATAACAGTTATATAAAAGACACGTACGACTTTGTAATTAAATTAAAAACACTACATGAATCAAACAACACATTCCTATTCACCATAGATATTAACTCTCTATATACCAACGCCGACACGGCTCTCGGCCTCAAAGCTATCAGGGAGGCGTTTAATACGTTTCCAGATGCTGCACGTCCGGATGAGGACCTCTTGGAGCTGTTGGAGCTGAGCCTCACCAGGAATGATTTTGAGTTCGAAGGCAAACATTTTCTGCAGGTTCACGGTACGGCAATGGGTAAGAAGTTCGCCTCTGCGTACGCAAATTTATATGTGTGCCTCCGGGAGGAGACAGCTTTCATCAAATGTACACACTTACCTTTAATCTACTTCCGGTATTTAGATGACATATTTGGAATCTGGAATCATTCTACTTCAACCTTTGAGAACTTTGTAACAGTTTTAAATACTCATCACCCAGCCATAACTATCACACATAACATTCAGTTGGATAAAATAGAATTCCTGGACACACAGATTTTCTTCATCCCGCAGGATGAAGCAACCAGGACACTGGCCACAAGAGTTTTTTTCAAACATACAGACAGGCACACACTCCTACACAAGTCCAGTTACCACACTTTTAGAGGTCTGATAAAATCACAACTCATCCGTTTCCATAGAATCTGTACCCTCCCAGAGGACATAGAGAGGGTGACCTCTACCCTGTTTACAGCCTTGAGGCCTCGAGGATATTCCAAACGCTTTGTAAGAACCATCAAAGCAGAGGTCAAAAGGGCATTTCAGAATGAACAACAATATGAGCGTGAACCTGACAACAAAGTAGTAATTCCACTTATTGCCACTTACTCTGATGACCTGGTGAGGCTCAGGTCCAAGGTTAAGACCCACTTCCAGGAGGCCCAACAGAACAGCAGGGCCCTGGAGGGCTTTAGGATCATCTCGGCCTACAGGAGGAACAAAAATTAAAGGACATTTTGGTTCGATCCATTTTGACTCAGGTGAGAAAGAAATCACAAGAAATTAATATATATATATATATATATATATATATTTTTTTTTTGACATTCTTTATTTTCAATGTGAGAGCTTCCAGACCATAAAACAAGGGGTACATTGGTAAATTGATACTTTTTTTGTCGCTCACATTTAGTTTTTTTTTTATAATACAATTTCAACTAACAATGAAAATACAGAGTACCAAAGAAGAAGAAAGTGTTATTTCTAAGAACTCACGAACAGGGAAAGATTCATGTCAAGCTATAGAATAATAAAAAAGGGGTGAATGTTTACCAGGAAGTTTGTAGACAGGATTTTAAATATTACCGGATCGGAAAGCACACTTGGACAGAGACACAAAGTGAAACATCTGTGTTTTCTTTTTGTAAAGAGTGTAGAAGAAGAAATTAATATTTTATAAAAATTAAATTTCTAAAAAATATTTTGTCAGGGCCAGAGGCGCCTATACGGTGTGACATCCAATTAGAAGACAGAAATGTGGTCTATGGTATAAAATGTACATGGTGTCAAAAAATCTACATAGGGGAAATCAAGAATCCCCTCGTGGAAAGACTGAGACAACATCTGTACCATGTAAGGAAAATGGACAGAACCACAGTTTTATGCTTACACTTCCAGGAACATACCATGGACTCCATTTTAATCTTCGGTATGGAACAGAACCTGCAATGGACAAAACAACAAAGACAAAGAACAGAAAGGAAATGGACTACCAGACTCAATACTCACCATCCTCTAGGTTTGAATGAAAGACTGGATTAAATACAGGCCTCTGTCTCCATCTACTGGTCTGAAAAATGAATTGCAGGGACAAAATATGACAACCTCCAAAGAACCACAAGGAAATAAAAGGAGGTTAATTCAGAATGGTACCACTTAAACTACATGTTTGTATAAATTTTATTTTTTTTCAACCTTTATAACTTGCAATGTACATAATTTTCTAATCTAAGTTTGCAGTGTTTCTAATATTTTATTCTTGGAAATATGAGTTTTGAAAGAAAATGGACAGAATAGACTTATTTCTACCTGGCAGGAAGTGCAGGGAGGAAGTGATGTCATGAAGCAGATACACCTGTGAGCTGCTGCTAATGAAAGAAGCCTGGAGAACAAAGGAGATGAGTGAGAGCACTGGGAGGAACCAGGAGATTTCAGGAGGAACTTCCCAGATTGTGGTCAGTTCTCTTCTAAAGTGTGATATATTAAAGTAAAGTGAGCAGTCTGGAATAAACGGAGTAGATTTAGAATCCAGAAGCAGCTTTTTCCTGCTCTTGAACCACCTGCTGGATATGAACTGATCCCAGGACAGGAGATTCCACCTCTTCAGCTGTTGGGATGTCTGCACCTTCTGTTGGACCCTGGTGGAGGTAAGTTCAGTGTTTTTTCTGTCCAAATCTCCAGACTTTAGGGGGCATAATCCTCACATTAGCCTCTCCTGCCCTCCTCAGCTCCTCACCTACACTAATTTACACTCCTTTATACTCCCACTCCTCACATTAACTCACCCAAACCTTCAAACTGAACTGAAATGAACCCATCATTTCTTGAACTGACATTATTTGGATTTTTTCTTTCTTTAATTAAGAAGCTTTTAGTGTCACCATCAGGACACTGAAATAGAATCTGTCTTTTCTGCTTCTGTTGACTAAATGGACTTGTGTGTTTGAGATGTTTTTGTGTTTGATGTGTTCTGATTTGGTTTGTGTCTAACCAGGTGTAGATAATGACGTTTAACTGATGGCTACAGTTCTTTCCTGTCTGGTGTGGTTCTCTAGAAACAAACATGAAGCCATCTAGTCCATTTAGTGGGAGTTTAAAGTAGTTTCTGTCTGGTGATGAGCTCAGTTTGAACCTTTTAAATGATCTATAGAATAGCTTTACTTTTAATCCGACAACTCAGTAAGGAAAGGATGGTTTTATCTTGCTGACATGTTTCTGCTGCATCTGCAGTCTTCTTCAGAGCATCAGAGAACGTGTTGATGATGTGTTGATGGAGTGTCGATGTCCTTTTTATCACGTGATCGGTCTAACAGACCGGTCAGAATCTGTCAGACTGATCACGCCATCCGGTGGTCTCTGGAGGATGGAGTCCAGGTTCCCGGTTCATTTAACAGCTCCCTCACTTCCTGGTCTCTAAGGCCTCCTTAATCCATGGTTTGTGTTTGTTGGTCTCTGATATTAAATCCTCCCCCTGTCCCAGTCCATGATGTGCTTGTTTCTTTTACAGTGGTCCCTGATGGCTGATTTTTTTGTTTTCTTCATCTGCTTTTTCTTTTTGTCTTCTTGTGAGTCGTCCAGCTGTTTCCTTTATTCTGTCTGCTGTTCCTTTCTTCTTGTGTTGAATGATCTTCCAGTTTCTCCAGTGTATGTTTTATCGCATGATTTACACGGAGTTTCATATATGATGTTGCATTTTTTTTTCCTTTGGATGGACTAATAGCTGCTGCAGTTTTCTATGTGGTTCTACTGCTGTGTTGATGTTGTGTTTTCTCATTATGGGATGTATGGGTTCTGTTGTCCCTCAGATATATGGAATGCTGATTATGCCTTTATTTTTATTGTCTGGTTTTTGTGTATGTTTTGTTTTTGTTTGTTTTAGTTTTTCTCTTTGTTTTTGGCTTGTTGTTTTCCTTTGTTTATGGCCCATATGGGATATTGGTAGTGTGTGAGTGAGTTCTGATGTGTTTTTCCTCCTCCTGTCTGTCTTTATCATCGGTTATGATGCTGGTCTGTTCTAATAGTGTTCTAACTAGTAGTTTGTGTTCTGTGGGTGTTCTGATGTCCAGAGGAGGTTCTGGTCCGTTCTAATAGTGTTCTAACTGGTAGTTTGTGTTCTGTGGATGTTCTGATGTCCAGAGGAGGTTCTGGTCTGTTCTAATAGTGTTCTAACTGGTAGTTTGTGTTCTGTGGATGTTCTGATGTCCAGAGGAGGTTCTGGTCCGTTCTAATAGTGTTCTAACTGGTAGTTTGTGTTCTGTGGGTGTTCTGATGTCCAGAGGAGGTTCTGGTCCGTTCTAATAGTGTTCTAACTGGTAGTTTGTGTTCTGTGGGTGTTCTGATGTCCAGAGGAGGTTCTGGTCCGTTCTAATAGTGTTCTAACTGGTAGTTTGTGTTCTGTGGGTGTTCTGATGTCCAGAGGAGGTTCTGGTCCGTTCTAATAGTGTTCTAACTGGTAGTTTGTGTTCTGTGGGTGTTCTGATGTCCAGAGGAGGTTCTGGTCCGTTCTAATAGTGTTCTAACTGGTAGTTTGTGTTCTGTGGATGTTCTGATGTCCAGAGGAGGTTCTGGTCCGTTCTAATAGTGTTCTAACTGGTAGTTTGTGTTCTGTGGGTGTTCTGATGTCCAGAGGAGGTTCTGGTCCGTTCTAATAGTGTTCTAACTGGTAGTTTGTGTTCTGTGGGTGTTCTGATGTCCAGAGGAGGTTCTGGTCCGTTCTAATAGTGTTCTAACTGGTAGTTTGTGTTCTGTGGGTGTTCTGATGTCCAGAGGAGGTTCTGGTCCGTTCTAATAGTGTTCTAACTGGTAGTTTGTGTTCTGTGGGTGTTCTGATGTCCAGAGGAGGTTCTGGTCCGTTCTAATAGTGTTCTAACTGGTAGTTTGTGTTCTGTGGGTGTTCTGATGTCCAGAGGAGGTTCTGGTCCGTTCTAATAGTGTTCTAACTGGTAGTTTGTGTTCTGTGGATGTTCTGATGTCCAGAGAAGGTTCTGGTCCGTTCTAATAGTGTTCTAACTGGTAGTTTGTGTTCTGTGGATGTTCTGATGTCCAGAGGAGGTTCTGGTCTGTTCTAATAGTGTTCTAACTGGTAGTTTGTGTTCTGTGGGTGTTCTGATGTCCAGAGGAGGTTCTGGTCCGTTCTAATAGTGTTCTAACTGGTAGTTTGTGTTCTGTGGATGTTCTGATGTCCAGAGGAGGTTCTGGTCTGTTCTAATAGTGTTCTAACTGGTAGTTTGTGTTCTGTGGGTGTTCTGATGTCCAGAGGAGGTTCTGGTCCGTTCTAATAGTGTTCTAACTGGTAGTTTGTGTTCTGTGGATGTTCTGATGTCCAGAGGAGGTTCTGGTCCGTGTGTGTGGGTTTCCTGTAAACTGTTATTTTGATGCTGCTGTCTTCTCTGTGGTGAATGTTCATGTCCAGGAATGAAATGGTCCGGTTTATTTCCTCTTCGTGTGTGGATTGTATGTTTCCCGTGTCGTCCATGTTGTTCAGATGATCAGTGAGTTCTTGTGTGTGTCCAGATTTTATTATTTCCAGGATGTCGTGGACGTATCTTCTCCAGAGTGTGGGTCTGCAGAGCAGGGATGGCTTTGGTTTCCAGGTCCTCCATGAAAAAGTTACTCATTATGGCTGAAAGTGGATCTTTTTTTCAACTTTATTTTACCAGGTAAGATCAGATGAGAACAGTTTCTCCTTTACAATGATGACCTGGCCAGATGTGTCATTGCTAAACCTGGTTTCTGACTGTAGATTATTCCTTTCAACTGAAAATAGGTGGATTTGGCAATAAACCGGAGTAATGTGATGATGTCGTCTACTGGGAGGTTTGTGTGTTTTTTCAGTGTCCTGTCCTTCATGAGTCGTTCCTGTACGATGTGTAATGTGACGTCTACGGGGTTTTAGTGATGAATGAAACTACGTCATGTCATATGAATATCTCCTCTTTTTCTACTGTGATATGGTTTAGTTCTTGTCCAGTTGTTTGGAGTTCTTGCAGTGATGTTGTGATGTACCAAGGAGGGGCTTGATGATTTCTACCAGAGCTTTATAAAGGTTGTAGGTGACTGATCTGATGCTGTCCACTATGGGGTGCAGTGCAGTGTCTTTTTGTGTATTTTGGGTGTTCCATATATCTTGGGGGGGGGGGTTAACATTGGCTGTGGGTATCAGATGGTTTTATGCTTCCTGTGGTATCTGTTTGGTTTCTAGTAGGGGTTTTAACACAGTTTTTAGGGTCCTTTTCTTTTGTTCTATGGATCTTTTTTCCAGTATTTCATTAAATTATCTGCTGCAGAGAGAAAAGGAATAAAAGGAGACAGAAATGAGGGCAAATGTGTTCAAAACAAGTTAAAACATCATGCAAAATGCCTCAAAACCTGCTCAAAAACAATAAAAACTGACTGAAATGACTCAAAAGCTCGAAATTTGTCTAAACAAGTTACAATATTGTGCAAAATACCTCAAAACAAGATAAAAAACTGACTTGAAATTCTTTGAAATGACTAAAAAAAAATCTAAATTTGTCCAAAACTACTTAAAATATTGTACAAAATTCCTCAACATAAAAACTGACTTGAAATTGTATGAAATGACTTAAAAGCTCAAAATTTGTCCACAACAAGTTAAAATATTTGTCTCATAATCAAAATGTATCATGACCTGCTCAAAATGATAAAAACTGGCTTGAAATTGTCTGAAATGACTTAAAATGTTAAAATTCAACCAAAATGACTTAGAATTTGCCCAAAACTAATTAAAGTTCTGCACAAAATCACTGAAAACTTCAGTCTTGACTCATAATGTGTCCAAATGCATAAAGTTCCTGCTGTTGGGCCTGAATTTTAATACAGGTGTAACCAGGTGGTAAACAGAGGCAAGTAAATATCCTGAAAACCACTGAAATCCCTGTTTGTGACTCTTCTGCTGATTGTCGTTTTGGACAGCAGGGGGCGTATTGTTATTGTTGTATTGGGGGTAGTTTTGAGGTCAAAGGGCAAGATACTGGAAGTGGTGGAAACAGAACAAAGGGTTACTGGTTACTGTGGGACAGTAAGAAAATGTAAATAATACCGTGCTATGAAAGACTGAATTATGAAATATAGTGACAGGGTGGTAAATTGTTTGTTATTTGCATTAAAAATCCACTTTATGTCCGTGTACTGTGCTGAGGAGTACCGACAGTTAGAGCAGTGGTTCCCAACCTGTTTGGCTTGGAGCCCCCCCTATAAGCTGCACTCCAGCCCCCAGCGGCCGTAACTCCATCTTTAGCAGAGAAACGAAGCTCCAGCAGTGTTTGTCCATCATACATGAGCAGCGACTTGATTTGTTGAGTGCCGAGGGTGAACTACAATAAAATCATCAACAAAACTGACAGTGAGAGACAAGCTGCCACACACACTGGCACCATCTTGACCCAAGCTGATCAATCATGATGTTCTTAGTTCCATGAAATATGAATGTATTATTATATGTGTAAGGCAGTAACAAAAACATCCCACTAGGTGGTACTGTAGCACTGTATGTTGTTCGGTTGAATTAAGCAAATTCTATATTTTTATCCCTTCGAGGACACCGTAGTTAGAGCGGCGTTCAGCGGAGGACGCCATGTTTCGGGGGAAGATACGTTTTACTGTTGTTGAAGAAGGTGGTATGTACAAGGATAGTTAGCAATAAAAATAAATAATAATAATAAACCGGTCTCCATCGCAATTCCGAGCCCTGCCGTCTGCTTCTTCTCGCTGCAAGACACCCTGTACTCAAATTTAAACACACACACAACGCAGAGCTACGCAGGGTTTGTGGAGAGGCGCCCCACCGGAGCAGAGGCGCAGAACGTGTGGGTTACATATGCATTGTGTTTTTGTGTTGGTTAATGATGAGATATTTCTAACTGCTTTTGTGTTACTGCAGTATGTGTTTAGAACAGAGGCTTATAGAGGGCAGTGTGGTAACTGTGGGTTTTATTTGCCCACTAGGTGCCACAGCCGTATGTTTCTGTTTTTAGTACTATTTCTGGTGCTGTTTCTCATATTTCTACTAATGTGTTGCGCCATAGGTTTTTGTAAAACACAATTCATTGTATAAATTCTATTAGATGTAAATAACTTGGGAAACAAAGAACAAATTTAATTTGAAGTAATGGTTTCTGATTTAAGCCGGCTTCAAATCTAATGTCAGATTCAGTGTTAAATCCACAAACAGACAGACTTTTGGTGACTTTTCAGAACATATTTTAACATAAACTCAGACTTTTGATGACTTTCTGTTTGTATTTTAACATAAACTCAGACTTTTGATGACTTTTCTGTTTGTATTTTAACATAAACTCAGACTTTTGATGACTTTTCAGAGCGTATTTTAACATAAACTTAGACTTTTATTGACTTTTCAGAGGGTATTTTAACATAAACTCAGACTTTTATTGGCTTTTCAGAGCGTATTTAAACATTCGGAGCTCTAACTCAGACTTTCCTCTCTTCTCCAGCATTAAAACTTTGTCTGCAGAGAGAAAAGAACGACTCCGTTTTTTGCCAGACTGGAGGATGTTGGAGGGAGTCTGTTAATCTCTCTGGACCTGACATTTGAAAACCTCCATCTCTCCTCACCCTCCCAGCCCACTGATGTGAGGAAATCCAGCTCTGAACAGACTGAATTACAATAATTCCTTAAAAGTTTCCTTTAAAAGTTTTATTCATAAAAAATTTCCTAAATTTGGCAAGAAAAATCTTGTAAATATATTTAAAAAATGAGTAAAAATCTTCCAAAAAAATCCTAAAAATATCCAGTGATTTTTTTTATTTTTTTATATATATATATATATATATATATATATATATATATATATATATATATATATATATATATATATATATATATATCTCAATAAAACTTTAACTTTTCTTTAAGAGCATTCATAAAAAAAATCTGCAAAATTTGCTGGATTTTAGTTGATTTTGTTGTGAATGTTCTGAAGCATTTTAACATTTCCTTTAGCTGTAAACTGTCTGAAAATGACAAAAAAGATGAAACTTGGTGCAAAATTACTCACAAATTTCTCCTAATGAGATAAAACTTTGACAAACTGACTTGAAATTATCTGAAATTACCCATAATTTGTCCAAAAAGATTAAGAATTTGTGCATAAGTGGATTAAAAAGTGAATTCAAATTGAAGTGAATTCAAATTGAGGTATCTCTATTCTTCTATTTGCTTGTTTGGACAATTAAGACAATTTCACCAATTTTACTCAAGATTTGGCAAAAGTTCAACTAAAATAACTGGAAACTGTTCAAAATGAATCCAAATGACTTGATTTGCTCAAAAAAGCGGAATCTTTGTGCAAAATGATCCAAAAACTTTTTCTAATTGACTAAATTGTATAAAATTACCCAAACATTTGCCCAAAAAGATTCAAAATGTATGCAATAAGTTGATGTGATCTTCTTGTTAAGCACATTTAACTTCTAGAATTAGGGTTAGGGTTTTAGGAATCTAACGTTCCTAAAACTGAAACGTTGTCCATCCTCCAGACGGATCTGAAGACCCGACCGGCCTCTGGGGCGGTGTTTGGTGAAGTTATCTCTGGAGGCTGCTGGAGGATAAATGTGGAGATCTGCAGATAGAAGCCAAGAAGATGAACGGAGCTGGAGAGGAAGAAGATCTACAGTGGTGTTCAAAATAATAGCAGTCCCACATCACTTTATCAGGACCGTCAGTGTTGATTTAACTTATTTCTGTAAGTTATACCTTGAAAAAAGAAACGGGGTGCTGGGGGGAGGAGGGGAGCAGGGCCGTGCAGAGACCTTTGGAGGGGCAGGTGCTCAAAGTTAAAAGGGGGCACATGGAGCAAGAATTTGAAACATCATACAGAAACATACCTCATAATACAAGGTGCAGCAGTGGCTAAGTCTCAGGACTGCTGATCAGAAGGTCATTGGTTCAAACTCTGACCTGTGATGTAGTGTATTTGAGAAAAATTATTATTTTGAAGCTGAATTTACATCATCATTAGACACTGGACTGTTTAACTGTGGCTACTCTTCCTGGAGTCCTTGCTTTTAAATTTCATACCTTTTCCAGACATGTACTGTAGAGCCACGGATTTGCTCCATGGTGCTGATTCATAATCTGCCCTTTATTATTCGTAGTGCTAATAATAAATTTTAAAAAATAATTAAATGATATAGAAATCATGTATTTAAATGTATTTGTACTTTTATTCAGTTTGACTATCCACTTTGCACAAGACAGCAAGGTTCTAAAAGTTTTATATTTTATATTTAGGCATATTATATTTAATTTGTCTATATATACAAATGTTATAAACAAGTACTGATATCTTTAAATGAGAGGTTGAGAAAATCACAATTCAAATTCTTCTAATTATTATTGTATTTATACTGCAATAGTCCAAAATTATGTGAAAATGCATGTACGTAGTTTCAGTGAAATAACATAACCTCTGTCTCATTGCCTCTAGAAACAGGAAACACACTGCAACTCACTGACAGTAAAATAATACATCTCTCTGATGCACTTTGCCCATGACAACAGAAACATACAGAAACAAAAAGAAGCCTGGCAGACTTTATCCTCTCAGCAGCTGTGTGGTTAACTAGCGGCTAGAACTGATGACAGGTGTGTGTGCAGAGTCAGACACACACACACAGGATGCTCACTTCATCAGTCATCTTGCAAAAATACACCGTACATAAACGAATCCCGCTGCAGAACCTCCTCTCCATCAGGACCATCAGTTGTTGATGTCCTCCCTCGGGTCTCCGGTTTCTAGACTAGCGGCGCTAGCGCAGAGCTACAGGGAACATCTGGACCCCTCAGAGCAGCGAGGGACGTCTACGTATATCACGTGACCGACCGACGGTAGATCTGAATTATTTTTAGTTTTGTTTTATTTATTATTTTGGTCCTCAGAGACTTTTACACACACACACACACACACACACACACACACACACACACACACACACACACACACACACACACACACACACACACACACACACACTTACAAATAAAAACAAAATTAAATAGAATTTAAAAAAACAACTTTGACAACAGGGCACTTTGGGCATCAAGGAGCAAAGGGGCAGGTGCTTCGGCCGCCTCCGCCTCCCCCCACCCCCCTCCGCCTCCACCTCCCCTGCTGAAGAAATACCATAATCTTGGGATTAATCAAAAATAAAACCCTAACTCTATGATATACAAGAACTGTCGACCTCACCTGTTGTCTAAACGGGAAAAACGACAGTATTTCAACCCCAACTTAATTATTGACAAAACAATATAGAAAACAGCGGCGGACTACTTCCAGCTGCGGAGGGACACCCTTTTCCAGCTAGCTGCAATCTGACGCAGTGACGCAGCAGAGTGCAACTGACCAGGGCGGAGGGATACGTCATTCTGCTGGGAGAAGAGACACAGCGAGGAGGTAAGTTATCTTCTGAAAGTGCTTTTGAGTTTTTGTTGATAAAATTTAATAACAATGGCAGTTTCTTCTGTGATAAAATGGAATAAAATCAGCACATTGACAGAGCTTTGCGAATATGACTACATTTCCGTGTTTTTCTCTATGCTAATCCATCGCGTTAATCAAAGTTTGAAATGGCGCATTAGTAAACTACACCACTGTTGTCAATGGCGGACATTTTAGTTGAGGGGCGTTCATTTAGGTTAGAAATGCTTCCAACGAGACAGGAGCAATAAAAAAAAACTTTGGAATTCAACATTTGCCTGCAAGCAACTTCTGGCTAACGTTACCCTTTTGTTAGCTAGCTAGTTTGCACACAGTTAAAGTTGTGCCGGTATGCCCGCGAAACTGAGCCCCCCTCCCCTCCCCTCCCCTCCCCTCCCCTCCCCGGATCAAAAGGGCCGCTATTTGTCCATCTGCACGGTAAGTTTTAACTTGTGAAATAACAAGTTAATGAAGTCTAAAGACTTGGACGCTTATATTTACTGCATATAGTCAACGTATGTGTCGATGGTCCGAGTGTTTGAGGGGAGGCATTTGTGTTTGTACAGCATATAGTAATGAAACGAGCTGAAATACTGTGAATTTCTTGCATTCACGCTGTTTATCTACCATCGCTCTCTCTCTCTCTGTATTCATCCTCTTGCTCGCTCTATCACAACAGAGCTCCTCTACCGCAGCTGCTCTGGGGATGAAGATCTCTGTCAGGGTGCAGCACTGTCTGAACTGTGTGGCTTGTCTAGTTTATCTTTCTCTACTTTTACTACTTACCCTACAGTCTACTGTTAATCTGGTGGTCATTAAATTGATTATTCCATAAAAGGTCAGAAAATAATATTGATGTAGTTCTTTTTTTTAAAATTCCAAAGTATTTTTATTGTTTTTCACATGAAAATATCGGTACATTTGTATAAATCAATGGCTCACAAGGTCTTCTTAACCCTCTGGCTTTGTTCAAAAACAACATCCATTCAGTTTGTTTGTGGCCATTTTTGGCTCCCAACATACTGAGTCTGTAATTTTTTAGATTTTTTTTTATCTTTTTTGCTACTTTTACTGCATAAGGTTTTTAATTAACATCAATTCTTATCATACATATAAAATATTCATTTATTTTAATATTTTTAACCCTTCAAATGCCAGTTTGTTTGCACAAAGCACTTGTTGAAAAACAACCTCAGAAATGACCATTATCTATATTCCCAGTGCTATCGGTTTTTCTTGTTTTATTAATAGCACAGTCTGAGATATGTAATTCATTAACAGCAACACTGATTATGATGCATTATTATTTTTGAGCATAGAGAGGGTTAGCCTAAGCCTAACCCTTCCTCTCAGTGTGTTCGTGGCCAAAAATGGCCACCCCGTTTGTATTCTCAAAATGCTTTAAAATTTATATATATTTTTTAAAAATTCCACTTTCATCAGCTTAATTTTTCAAATTTGCATCAGTTGTGATCATGAAAACCAAAATTTCATTCAAATTCAGAATTTTAACCCTTTAAATGCCTTTTAGATCACATAATGCTAATGATCTAAAAGGGGAGAAACGCATAAAATCACATTTTTTAACCAACTAGTACATGCTTCCTGATTTAGTTTTTAAGCATAATTGCAGCTATATGAATGTCAAAAAACAAAAAAACTCCCTCTCAGCGTGTTCGTGGCCAAAAATGGCCACCCCCTGTTTGCAGTCTCAAAATGCTTTAAAATTAATATATATAAAAATATTTTTCCACTTTTCACCAACTTGATTTTTTAAAATTTGCATCAGTTCTGGCCATGAAAACCAAAAACCAGAATTTTGACCCTTTAAATGCCTGTTAGATAACATAATGATTTATAAAGGGAGAAAAGCACAAAATTACTTTTTTTAACTAAAAATCATACATGCTGCCTGATTAATTTTGCTAAATGTTTGTCAATAATTAGCAGTATCGATGATTTTTATGCATCATTAACTTTTTTGTGCAGCTGACAAAAAAAGAAGAAAACTACCACCTATGTTTTTAGAAAATGCAGTAAAAAAAAATAGCGCATTATTTATTACTCTCAACAGTCAAGTTTTTAAAATTAGAATCAGTCCTGACCACGAAATACAAAATTTCTTTCAGCTTCAGAATTTTAAATCTTTAAATTTGATTTGAGAAAAAAAATGCACAATACTTGTTTACTTTGAAAAACAACATTTATTTTTGAATTTACCACCAGCAATATATGTTGTATATTTAATGCCAGAGCTGTACACCATAGCAGTAAACTATAATTAGTTTCCATGTTAGTTGTACTTTGCATGTATCATCCCCCCCCTCTACTACCCCCCTCTCATCTCTACTCTCTCCCTCTATCCCTCTATCTCCCTCTACCTCTTCTGTCCCTCTCAACCCGCCCGGCCAGCAGCAGATGGGTCCCCCCACATTAGCGCCGGGTTCTGCTCAAGGTTTTTTTCCCTGTTAAAAGGGTGTTTTCCTTGCCACTGTTGCCTTTTGGCTTGCTCTGGGGATCAGGCATATGGGTTCTGTAAAGCGTCTCGAGACAATTTGACTGTAATTGGCGCTATATAAATAAAATTGAATTGAATTGAATTAATTGGCCAGGTGATATTCCCAGCATCCCTTGCTGTGTCGTTTCAAGATCTTCTTGCTGCTCATTGTAAAAATTAAGAGCTCCCTATTACAAACATTGGCTTAAGATAGATAGAAAGGACCGACTGATAGAGATGTGCAAAATATAAGTTTATTTACACAGGTAGATCTGTCTGTCTCTGTGTCTGTCTATGTCTGTGTGTCTCTCTGTTTGTCTGTGTCTGTCTCTCTCTCTCTCTCTCTCTCTGTCTGTGTCTCTCTGTCTGTCTTTCCGTGTCTCTCTGTTTATCTGTCTTTCTGTCTGCCTGTGTCTTTCTCTCCATCTGTCTGTCTGTCTCTCTCTGCAGCTGTCTGTCTGTGTCTCTCTGTCTGTGTCTATGTCTCTCTGTGTCTGCCTGTCTGCCTCTTTCTCTGTCTGTCTGTGTCTGTCTCTCTCTGTCGCTCTGTGTCTTTCTTTCTCTCTGTCTGTGTCTCTCTCTCTGTCTGTCTCTTTCCGTTTGTCTGTCTCTCTGTCTCCTTCTCTCTGTCTGTCTGTCTGACTGTCTCTGTTTGTCTTTCTGTGTCTCTCTGTCTATGTCTCTCTCTCTCTGCAGCTGTCTGTGCCTCTCTCTCTTTCCCTCTCTGTCTGTCTGTCTGTCTGTGTCTTTATGTCTGTCTGTGTCTCTCTTTGTCTCCTCTCTGTCTCTCTCTCTTTCTGTCTGTCTTTCTGTGTCTCTGTCTGTGTGTCTATTTCTGTCTGTGTGTCTCTCTCTCTGTCTCTGTCTGTCCCTCTGTCTGTATCTCTGTTTCTCTGTCTCTCTTTGTCTGTTGTCTGTGTCTCTGTTTGTCTGTCTGTCTCTGTCTTTTTCTGTCTCTCTCTCTGTTTATCTGCCTTTCCTTGTCTGTCGGTCTGTGTCTCACTCTCTCTGTCTGTCTTCTAGCTGCAGGCTCCTGTTGCCCCGGTCTCTGAGCCCTGCCGGCTGGCTGGCTGGCTGGCTGGCCGGCTGGTTGGTTGGCTGGCCGGCTGGCTGGCTGTTTGGCTGGCTGGCTGGCTGGCTGGCTGGCTGGCTGGCTAGCAGGTCGGCTGGCCGGCCGGCTGGTTGGCTGGCTCTCTCCTGTTGCCCCGGTCTGAGAGCCCAGCGCTCTCCTGTTGCCCTGGTCTCTGAGCCCTGCCGGCTGGTTGGCCGGTTGGCTGGCTGCTGGTTGGCCGGCCAGCTGGTTGGTTGCCTGGCCGGCTGACTGGCTGGCTGGTGGGCTGGCTGGCTGGCTGGTTGGCTGGCTGGCTGGCTCCCTCCTGTTGCTCCGGTGTGAGAGCCCAGCTCTCTCCTGTTGCCCCGGTCTCTTAGCCTTGCCGGTTGTTTGGCTGGTTGGCATGCTGGCTGGTTGGCCGGCTGGTTGGCCGGCTGGCCGGCTGGCTGGTGGGCTGGCTGGCTGGCTGGTTGGCTGGCTGGCTGGCTAGCTGGTGGGCTGGCTGGCTGGCTGGTTGGCTGGCTGGTAGGCTGGCTAGCAGGTCGGCTGGCCGGCCGGCTGGTTGGCCGGCTCTCTCCGGTTGCCCCGGTCTGAGAGCCCAGCGCTCTCCGGTTGCCCCGGTCTGAGAGCCCAGCGCTCTCCTGTTGCCCCGGTCTCTGAGCCCTGCCGGCTGGTTGGCCGGTTGGCTGGCTGCTGGTTGGCCGGCCAGCTGGTTGGCTGGCTGGTTGGCTTGCTGGCTGGTTGGCCGGCTGGCTGGTTGGCTGGCCCGCTGGTTGGCTGGCTACCTGGCTGGTGGGCTGGCTGGCTGGCTGGCTGGCTGGCTAGCTGGTTAGCTGGGCGGCCGGCTGGCTGGCTGGCTCCCTCCTGTTGCCCCGGTCTGAGAGCCCAGCTCCCTCCTGTTGCCCCGGTCTCTGAGCCGTGCCGGCTGGTGGGCTGGCTGGTCGGCTGGCCGGCTGGCTGGCTGGGTGGCCGGCCGGCTTGCTGGCTGGCTCCCTCCTGTTGCCCCGGTCTCTGAGCCCTGCCGGCTGGTTGGTTGGGTGGTTGGTGGGCTGACTGGCTGGCTGGTTGGCTTGCTGGTTGGCTGGCCAGCTGGTTGGTTGGGTGGTTGGCCGGTGGGCTGACTGGCTGGCTGGTGGGCTGGCTGGCTGGCTGGCTGGCTGGCTCCCTCCTGTTGCCCCGGTCTGAGAGCCCAGCTCTCTCCTGTTGCCCCGGTCTGAGAGTCCGGCTCTCTCCTGTGGCCCCGGTGTGAGAGCCCAGCGCTCTCCTGTTACCCCGGTCTGAGAGCACAGTGCTGTCTTGTTGCCCCGGTCTGAGAGCCCAGCGCTGTCTTGTTGCCCCGGTATGAGAGCACAGCGCTGTCTTGTTGCCCTAGTCTGAGAGCCCAGCCCTCTCCTGTTGCCCCGGTTTGAGAGCACAGCGCTGTCTTGTTGCCCCGGTCTCAGAGCATAGCGCTGTCCTGTTGCCCCGGTCTGAGATCACAGCACTGTCCTTTTGCCCTGGTCTGAGAACACAGTGCTGTCTTTTTGCCCCGGTCTGAGAGCACAATGCTGCCTTGTTGCCCCGATCTGAGAGCCCAGCTCTCTCCTGTTGCCCCGGTCTGAAAGCCCAGTCCTCTCTCTTTGCCCCGGTCTGAGAGCCCAGCGCTGTGTTGTTGCCCCGGTCTGAGAGCACAGCGCTGTGTTGTTGCCCCGGTCTGAGAGCCCAGCTCTCTCCTGTTGCCCCGGTCTGAGAGCACAGCGCTGTCTTGTTGCCCCGGTCTGACAGCCCAGCCCTCTCCTGTTGTCCCGGTCTGAGAGTCCAGTGCTCTCCTGTTGCCCCGGTCTGAGATCACAGTGCCGTCTTGTTGCCCCGGTCTGAGATCACAGTGCCGTCTTGTTGCCCCGGTCTGAGAGCACAGCGCTGTCTTGTTGCCCCGGTATGAGAGCACAGCGCTGTCTTGTTGCCCCGGTATGAGAGCACAGCGCTTTCTTGTTGCCCCTGTCTGAGAGCACAGCGCTGTTTTGTTGCCCCAGTCTGAGAGTACAGCTCTCTTGCTGCCCCGGTCTGAGAGCCCAGTGCTCTCCTGTTGTCCCGGTCTGAAAGCCCAGCGCTCTCCAGTTGCCCCGGTCTGAGAGCCCAGCTCTCTCCTTTTGCCCCGGTCTGAGAGCACAGCGCTGTCTTGTTGCCCCGGTCTGAGAGCACAGGGCTCTCCTGTTGCCCCGGTCTGACAGCCCAGTGCTTTCCTGTTGCCCCAGTCTTAGAGCCCAGCGCTCTTCTGTTGCCCCGGTCTGAGAGCACAGTGCTCTCGAGTTGCCCCGGTCTGAGAGCATAGTGCTGTCTTGTTGCCCCGGTCTGAGAGCACAGCGCTGTCTTGTTGCCCCGGTATGAGAGCACAGCGCTGTCTTGTTGCCCCGGTCTGAGAGCCCAGCCCTCTCCTGTTGCTCCAGTCTGAGAGCCCAGTGCTGTGATATGACTGATTCCTAATTCCTCCTCTTCCTTTCTTTCCAGGCAGTGTGTGTTGGCAGACAGCATTGATAACTCAATCAGCGAGGACTCTCTGGCGTCTCTGATCCGAATGCCTGGTGGCTGTGTGGAGCAGAACTTGGCCTCCATCACTCTGCCACTCATTTCCACCCTGTACCTGGACCGAAGCAACGGCTGGGAGAGTGTAGGAGTGCAACGCAAGGCTGAGGCTATCCAATACATCAGGAGAGGTGAAACAGAGAGAGAACACAGGAATAAGTGGATTTGTTACAAGTCAAACAGGATATCTACTAGAAAATGAAATTAATAAAATAGGTAAACTGGATGGGCATAAATAAATGTATTAATTTTGTGGTGTATGTGGGAAAAAAAGGATGGATGGATTGTTGGATACATAGCTGAACAAAGGGTTAGCTGATGGATGGATGGATGGATGGATGGATGGATGGGATCAATGGATATTTGGATGGAGGGATGGAGGGATGGACAGACGCATGGATGGACGGACGGACGGACGGATGGATGGATGGAGGGACGGACGGACGGACAGGTGGGTGGGTGGACGGATGATAATCAGTTTATTTCAAAAATGAACTATAGCCTCTTTGGTAGTTAGATGGTTTGTTAGCTAACTGGACAGAAAGATGGATGATTTTGGAACAAATAATTTTTTCACAGTGCAAGTCAAACTTTCTCAATCCTTGTATCTTTTCTTTGAATTCTTTTGTGTTGTTTTCAGGCTATGAGAACCAGCTGGCATACAGAAGGAGCGGTGGCTCCTGTGTCTCTGTACGGCGGATACGGGGCACAGGAGCAAGCACATGGTACTACCTAAATATTACATTTTCCTTTTCTAATCAACTCTCTCAACTCACAAGCTAAGAGTATTTCAGTTTCATTGGTGACACTGAATTTGCTTTTTTCAGAACCCAAGAGTTGGGTTTATCCAATAATGTGGATTTTAAGGTACACTGGATAAAAAAAAAAAAAAAAAGAGTAAATACGTCCATGCATAAAATGAACTACTGGAGAAAACTAATTTAAACCACTTTGTCTGATAAACAGTGTACGTTAGATCATAGGTGAGTGACTAAATGTTGGCTAATCTGAGGCTACCTCAATGTCAGGATCACAGCGTACGTGGTGAAGGTGTGGCTGATGATGGCCGTTTTGCCATCATCGGCATCAACGAGCAACAAGTGTGTGACCCTCTGCTCTACCTGGTGAAGAATAAATTCCGGCATAGAGAGAAAATCTACGTAGAAGACAACCCCGTTTACAGCACGACCATGACTGTAAGACACTTACACGCACTATAAATACACCATGTTTAGCTCTAGTCCCTGCTTCTTTTCCCATGTAAATTATTGGAATTCATTGTTATCCAATCCTCTGTACCTTTTGTATTCAAGGGCCATAAACGTTATGTTAAATAGTAAAAACAGAAACAGCTGTGACATCTGAGGCCTTTTTGTTGCTTGATGACTTGATAGTCACTTAATCTTAAGCTAACCCCCCCCCTTTTTTTTTTTAAAAAAAACAAATGATGCTTAAGATTAAAAACTATACAAGCAATAACCCTATAAACAATAACAAGATCACACTGGTCATATATCTTTTGAGTAAAGAGGCCTGTCTTTAAATCAGTGTCTGTTGATGTTAATGTGGAGTTTGCATGTTGTCTCGGTGTTTAACCAGATGCTGCAGCTCTCTCCCACACTGCAAAGACATGCAGGTCATGGTAACGGACCTCTCTTAATAGTCTGAATGCAACGTGAATGTGAACATGAATTGTTGTTTGTCTACTATATGAATGATGGGCAACCTGTGCAGGGTGAGCACCACCTCTCCTCCATTTTCAGCTGGGACAGGCTCCAGCCAGACACAGGCGTAAAAACTCAATTCTTCTTTAAAATGCACATTTTCATTTAAAGGTTGAATAAGGAAATCAGGTATTATCAGGTAAAATAATTGGAAAATATATTTTTTGTCATCTTTTTAAAAAAAAAAAAACTTTAAGCAAAGTTTACTTTAATTCAATGCAGCAACAAGTGTAATCTATAATTTCTCTATAATTACTCTGCTGACTGACTAGAGTCGATACAGAACAGGTGTTTGGAGTTCACTTTAAAAGGCATCATGAGAAACATAAAACATTACAAGCTGAGGCTGACATGCAAAAAGTAGGCTGAGGAGTAAATATATAAAAATCATGGGATTCACAACTTAGAACCAACTTGACGTGATGTCTAAAAGCTTTCCAGAGTTTATTCAAAGCCTCTTTTTGCTATCCGTGTCTCCAGGGTGGTCTCTGTGGTGACGACCCAGAGACAACTCTGACCGCCTTTGTCCACATCGGTCCCACATTTGTCCACAATGCGCTCAAGCAGGCAGGGATCCACTGCAGCAGTCCAGGTGTAAATGTGGAGGTAATTATGGAAGTCAGCATTATTGTTAGTATAGCAGTTGTCTTTAGTCTTCTGTGCATTATTATTTTTATAATGAGAAGTGATTGTATCAAAGCTATCATCTGCCCGTCTGCTGTAGGAAGCCATCCGTTCAACATCAGCCTACTTGAAGAGAGCTCTGACGAAGCCTGGGAGGAGACCATACACGGTGGCCATCGCCTCTTATGCCCTGGCTTTGGACGGCTTGCCCACCACTCTTCATGAACTTTTACTCAGAGGTGCAGCTCCAGGTATGCCTTGTTTCATTTGTCCAAAAAAAAGGCACATACAACTCTCATCTGCTAGAACTTTGAGTTTTCACATTTTATTTTCTGGAGAGAACTAAATCCTTCCTCCAAAGTCCTTAAAATGAAATTCATCTTTTCATCTGAGTCTTGGCAGAAATGGAATCTTGTGTTATTTTTCCCCAACATGTGAAACTATCCCTTCAAGTTGCTTCAATTTTTTATTCAGTGGTTTTTAAACTGCATTTTTTTTCCCTGGTGCAATTAGTTTATTGAATTCAAATGTCAGATCTCACTATTGTTGAAGTCTGGTGCACAAGAATTAACAGAGGAATTTGATAAATTATTTCATAATGCATTTGCCGCTGCACAAGGTTCAGGGTTTGGATCAGGCAGGTTAGTGACAATTACTGATGCTGTCTCTTTCAGATGTGCACTCTGTCTGAACTAGCATCCTGCTCACTTTTCTGTAAAAGTCACAGTGGCTTAGTCGGGAGTACCAATGGCCCTTTAGCAGTTCCATGTCATCACTTCCAACGTGACACAAGTCAAAAGGCATTAACAAAAGAGCACGCACATGATGCATACTTTGTGTGAAGCTATGTAGGGAAGACTTTTCCACTATTCGGGGCCAATAATGCTCCAAAAATATTACAGAGAGCACTAAAGACACAGTTTCCTTCCAAGGTGTCAAAAAGATGTTCTAGTTCATTTTGCTCTACAGTGTTAGGGTTGCAGTGTCATTAACCTGAAACTGAGGTTAATGGCACTTGCCAATAATAAATGTAATCTGGGTTTTGACAAAATATTAACACGAGCTGAAGTTTAGTTGGTTGCTTCCAGCTGTTTGTGGGAGTCTTTCCTCTGAATTTGTTAAATTTTCTGCAACATAAGGAGTTTCTCCAAATCGAGAAAGCTGCGCACATTAACGCATGAGGCACAACAGCAGCCACTTCATTAATTATACTTTTAATCATAAATTATCCTGACATGGAAACTGGTTGGATCAGGATCTAATGTAAGTCACACTGTGTATTTTTAGTTGGGGTTCAGCATATTCGGGAGAGAGTCACAGTTTAACAGACTGATGAAGCCAGCAATATTGATTCAAAGGTCATTTTGTTTCTTTTGGTGTTTTGTTCGAGGTTAACACAGTTGCTCCACATGAGAAAGTTCCTGGATATAAAGGGGTTTGCAAGGTCAAGACCTAAGGATAGTGACGTTTCAAGGTCTCAAAACAGATAATAACGGATAATAACCCCAACTAACGCACACAGCAAGTTCCTATAATTCTTTTCTCACTCCTCTAGGTTTCAGCCCACTGGCCTTGACAGGGAAAACCACTTGTTCATGCTGGAGGCGACCGGCTATGCCCTGCTGGCTCTGGTCAAGTGGGGGACGAATGGAGGAAGCTGCTGCACCCTTCAAATGGCTGAACAGCCAGAGAGAAGAGAAGGAGGCTTCGGCTCCACTCAGGTACCAGCATTGAAATTCTGTCAGCTGAAAGACAGAGGGCGTAATTTATGTCCACCATAATTTACTTTACCAATGTTATTGTACGCAATATTAAATATATTTAAATATATCTAATATCGAAGCCCTGTGCCCGAGACGGTGGTCTCAGAACTCTCAATCAGGCTTGGACTAGTCGCCATTAAATTCAAAGGCAATTAAGTCATTCGGGAAAGAAGATGTTTTAAAATGTGTGAAATGAAAACTCGCTACTGTCTGTTTTTTCCCTCTCATAGCCCACCATGGTGGGTGGTGGTCTCTGCGTCAAGCACCTGGTCAGAGTACCTGATTACCACAAACCCCCTCCTGATGACCACCAGTCTGGATGTAGACGTCAGGATAACAGGACACAAGGAAATCCGCTACCATTTTAACCCGAAGACAGCCTACTGCCTGCTCGTACCTCCAGGGTGAGAGACAGTCAAAGAATGTCCATTCAGATGAGTTACAGCTTACAGTTGAGTTTTAGAACACTGAACGGTGACTTTGGAGGGCATCAGTTCATGTGGTTTTTCCACATGCATTTCACAAACAATCTTCTTCTCTGTTCGCAGTTGCCCGCTAATCTTGATTTGGAAGTAGAGGCTCGAGGAAATGGACAAGGAATACTAGAGGTATTATCACGATACATAAGAATGGACTTGTAGAATGTTGTAGAATGACATGAATGGAGTCTGGGGTTACTAACCAAGACTGACCTCATTCGAGTCTCACTTTCATGGCGTGCTGAAACCGCAACAATCCATTCTAAATGTATTTCAGAATATCACAAAGACCCTTGCCGCTAAGGGCTTTGTTTATGAGTACAATACTTATACGCTACTGTCTGCTTTTCCTCTTATGTTTGTTTGTTGTTTTCTCCTCTGTGCCTCTTACACGTGGTTTTCTTTCCAGCCACAGGGAAAGACAACCACGGGTTGTGACCTATTACAATCAGCTGCATGAGGTGGAAGAGAAAATGCCTGCAAGCACTTTGATCTCAACGTCACTTTTGAAGGATCCAGCGGTAGATCAAATTCTCACACTATATCACATATTTTACACGACGTCCTTCAGACGGGTGACAAATTAAAGCAAATGCACTTGTTAACAAAAAAAAACAAAGCATTTTGACTGCTGACCTGAGTAAATTTAGTAAATTGAATTTATAAAACACTCGCGTACAATCTCTTAAAATACATACGTTTTGCATACATCACAGTGCAAGGACTGTGTGTGCTCATCTTCAGGGACTTTTTGTTTGTATTATTTTTGTTAAGATCAAATGAATACATTATTGTTAAGATCAAAATAACACATTGGAGCATAATTACATCAAATACACTATTACATACGCTCTAGCCCACCATATAATATATACAGCTGTACATTAATTAATGCTTTGCTACTGTCCCGGACCAGAAAAGCCTCCAGCAGATGTAGAAAAGTCAGACAAGATCAAGTAGTTGTTGTTGTTATACGTGTACACGACTGTGCAAAATGTTAGATCGGCAGCAATATCGACAACCTTATTACAAATTGCAGGGCACAGTTTCACAGCTTTGGGTAGTTCAAAATATCTTGTGCCAGTTCCTCTGTGGACTGACACTCTGTACATTATCTGATAGGTACTTTATTCATTCCCTTAGGGAGATTCAAGGTATGCATGAGCTCACGTGTTCCATAGAAGATAGAGGGCCACTGTGCAAATGAGCATGCAACAGACATCCCAAATCTGCCTAAAATGCTGGTATTTACAGAGGTGAGCTTAAAAAACTGTTAATATTTACAATAAAGTGCAAATTGGTGTTATTTGCAATAAAAATAGCGCATGATAAGAGTTCATAATACAATAAATATAGTATTTGAAGTACAAACGATGTCAGAGCTCTGTGGAAGAACATCTGTTGGTCTGCAGATGCAGGTACATCTGTTAGTCTGCTGCTGCAGGTAGTTCTTCATGGATTCTTGGTGTGCCTCAGTAAAGACTGATTCCTCTGGTTTTTCTTTCAGACTCATTTTAAAATGCTGCTGCTCACATGCTCAAAGACTTTAATCTGATCAATGACTGATTGTACATTATGCCTTTACACGAACAATGTGGGGGCTGCACAGTGGCGTAGTGGTTAGCACTTTCGCCTTGCAGCGAGAAGATCCCTGGTTCGCGTCCCGGCTTTCCCGGGATCTTTCTGCATGGAGTTTGCATGTTCTCCCTGTGCATGCGTGGGTTCTCTCCGGGTACTCCGGCTTCCTCCCACAGTCCAAAAATATGCTGAGGTTGATTGATTACTCTAAATTGCCCGTAGGTGTGAATGTGTGAGTGCTTGTTTGTCTATATATGTAGCCCTGCGACAGACTGGCGACCTGTCCAGGGTGTCCCCTGCCTTCGCCCGAGTCAGCTGGGATAGGCTCCAGCCCCCCCCGCGACCCTAGTGAGGATTAAGCGGTGTACAGATAATGGATGGATGGATGAACAATGTGACAGCAGCTGATTATAGTCGTATAGTCATCGTGCCCTTTGTCAGTGCTGTTCTTTTTCTCATTCACAGCAGGGCTCTAGGACCCGGAGACGTCAGGATGGTGGTTCTTGATATCAGTCTACCAACTGGATTCACCCCAGAAAACTCTGACCTGGAGATGGTAATCACCTTCTAGTGCTAGTGCAGAAAAATCTGAAAGCTTGTGTCAATGGTGTATTTAAGTGTCTTTAAAATGAATGTAGTATTTTAAATCAAAGTTTGTAAAAAGTTTACTACATCATGATAATGACCTTCTAATGGATGAGACATGAATGATCGCATGTTTAGGACGGCGGCGTTGCTAACTAGCTAACAGCTGACTCTGTTTATGTGTGTGTCCAGCTGTCCAATTCAGTGCATCGTTACATCAGTAACTTCCAGATTGTAGACAACCTGAGTGACAGAGGCTCCCTGATCATTCACCTGTTCAAAGTAACATCACTGTATTTATAATTATTATTCTATATCATATCATTTTATGTTATTCATATGCTTTTCTTTTTTTTCCAAGAAGCAGGTTTCTCAATGCTCAGTAAATAAGTCTTTATGACGACAGTCAACAATCTGAGGCAGTTTTAGGCTATTACACAAAACCAGCTTATTGGTACCAAAGCCACGGTTCAGAACTCAGACTTGCTAAATCAGTGTTAGTGTAGTGCAGTGTAGGGCTGCAGCCAGAGTACTGACGATAGTTAGCAAGAGAGATCATATTTCTCCTATGCTGGTTTCTCTTCATTGGCTTCCTGTGAAATGTAGAATAGAATTCAAAATCCTTCTTCTGACATATAAAGCTCTTAACAACCAATCTCCATCATATCTTAAAGACCTACCTGATAATGGTACTATCATGTCTTTATCCTAGCAGAACTCTTCGCTCTCAGACTGCAGGCTTACTTGGAGAAGTGACCTGTAACTTCTCTCTAAAAGTAGAATGGGAGGCAGAGCCTTCAGTTATCAGCTCCTCTCCTGTGGAACCAGCTCCCAGTTTGGGTTCTGGAGGCGGACACCCTCTCTATTTTTAAGACCAGGCTTAAAACCTTCCTTTTTGAAAAATCTTATAGTTAGGACTGACTGGGGGACCCTGACGGGGTGAGCTGGTGTCTTCATTTGCACAACTGACTTCCCCTCTTGGACGTCCCTTAGTTCTGCCCCTAGTTCTGCTGCTACAGGCCTCGACTGCTGGGGAACCTCTCTGGATGCACTGAGCCCTTCTCTATCTAGCATTATATACAATGGTATACCATAAATATATGTTCCATTATTGCATTACACTCACTCTGTTTCTCCCTGTGTCCTTTCTCCGAGTGTCCCTGATCCCAGAGCTGGATGCTTCAGATCTGTTGTAGTTCTCCCACCAACTGGCCTAATCTCCATCTGTGGGATGCTGCTGCTGCTGACCTTCCTCCAGCCCACTGCTTCCAGCTGCCCATTTCCATCAATCTACTCTGCATCACCCTCACTATACTTGATTTGCTGGTCTACATATTTTTGAATTTACCACCAGCTATATATGTAGTATATTTAATGCCAGAGCCATACACCATAGCAGTAAACTATAATCAGTTTCCAGCCCAGAGGGATATATGCGCAGATTTTTTTAAATACCATGTAGAAGACTATATACAGGAAGATGAGGTATCAGTTCTTGCACATAGATATACAACAGTCCTTTATTACTCCCCAGGTCAGGGGAAATTTCCAGTGTTCGATAGTGGAGATTTTCTCAAAACAGGTGAGTCCTGTGAATATGACCAAAATATGAGATAAAACTACCAGAAACATGTACAAAATGACCAAAATATGATTGGTTGATAATGTATCAGTGTTGTTATTGATTATTGATCGGTTGCAGGGACAGAGATTTGTGTCTGAGTCTCTGCTGTCATCTAATCGCTCTCATGTAAGATCATGTCACAGGAGGGGGCGCTACTGACCTCTTGTGGACACAGGCGGTAACGACACGACATTATTACTAACTGTATAGCTGGCGACATTACAGGTGAGCAGCACTTCCTGTTCATCTTCAACGTAAAAGCATCTTTCTTTATTGTACATTTTATGTCAAACGTATTACTAAGCGATTTAGGTCGATTCAGAAGCATCTCTGGTGTAAACCAAGTCGTATTTAACGACAGCTAGCTTCTCCACTTGCTCCGATTACTTTTGTTGTAGTCTGAGTCACGTCCAAACAGGAAATGAATCCACAATGTAGCTAATGACAATCTATAGCTGCGTCTGTGATGGCAGCGTTAGCGAGCTGGCAGCTAATCAGAAGCTAGTGACAAGCTAACTCCAGCGCGACCAGCAGCGTCTCTTTAAAAGGTGCTGATCACGATATCAGGCTGAAACATTAGACCCGGGACAGGAAACGGAGCTAGAGCTCTGTGTCTTGGAGAGAATTGATTTTAGAATTACACGTGTTAAGGTATTAGTCCATGTCATAACAAACCCTCGTTAGCACTTCCGCTAGCTCGGCTAACACATCCGGTCACGAATGTATTTGTACATTAGCTATAACGTGTTTATTTTTGAACGTATAGTGACAACAAACACAATTTGAGGGAGTCGACAAGCTAGTGGTCCTTAAATACATTTTGGTTCATACTGCAGATTCTTCTGAGTCTCACAAAACCACGTTTTAGCATAAGAGCATTACGATAGTTTTACGTTGAAACAGGAAGTGCTGCTCCTCTGTAATGTCGCTAGCTTTGCCTCAAATAATAATAATAGTGTCGTTACCGCCTGTGTCCGCCAGAGAGCAGTAATGTGTACAGTAAACATAATTTCACAAGACTTGAAGCCTAAATATGCTTAGTTTTCTCTGATGGAAAGAAAACTAATGAATTCTTTCTGTTTTTAACGTTTCTGGCTGATAACTGAGTCCTTCTGGTGATAATTCTGGTCGTTATAAGTGTGTATGTGTGTGAAATGAGGGCTTTTTATCACTTCTTTAAAATTATTTCTATTTTATATTTCCCACTTTTCTGTGTTTCCTTTATAAATGGACAATATCCGACCTAAAAGTGAGATTTATGTTTAAAACACTATGATTTTAGTTTCTGAGCTCAGATGTGAAAATGTGTTTTGTTTTTTACTTGTTTAAAAAAAATTCTACTGTATGTTTTCCTTTTTTTGATATTTTTCAAATATATCAGTAAAAATGTATAAATTTAAAAGAATAATTGGAGATTGGAGGTTTTTGCATGGATGATTTATATGAAATGTTCTTATCAGTGTTTGGAGTATTTGTGAAATGTTTTAGTAAAATATTGGACGGAAACAGATTTTTATTTTCTATTTTCATTTTGATTCTAAACAGCACAGAATCTGAAAGAAAGTGAAATGTAAGAGTTTTTTTGTGTGTGTTTTTGTCTTTGTTAGGCCATAAAACAAGTTTACTCGTGTTGTCGTGGTGTTTTGGGCACTAAAAATGTTTGTTTTTCCACTGACAATAAAGAATCTAATCTGTTGGAACCTGTTCTCTCTGACTCGAGTTCAGGTTTCGTTGAGTCAGTTTACACTCAGAAAGTCCGATTTTGTCAAACCATGTTCCCACAACAACAACAGGAAGCTGCAGAATTTATGCAACAAAAGCCTTTTTTTAAAAAAAAAATCCTCTTCCCGCTTCTGTTGGTTTTAATAAAATGATCTTTTAGTATTTCTCTGTGTTTTCCAGCGTTTTGATTTATAAACCAGGAGCTGCTTCACTGAGGAGAGTCTTTTAGTTTTCAGGTAATATGATGGTGAAGAAAATGTGTTACTGCAGTAAAGATTCCACTGAATTATTATTTGATCCATGAACTTGTCATCAGAATCCCTCAGTTCTTCTCCAGTTTGTTGCTGCTGTCGGGTGAACAGGTGAGCTCCAGGTGAACAGGTGATGTCAGCAGCAGGTCAGTCTGTGATTGGAGCAGTAAAACTCATCTACATTAAATTAATTGTTATGCTAATGTAGATGCACTCATGTGACATAAACTGTGAAGTCCACTCTAAACTGTATTAAGGCTTAGAGCCAGGATTTTTAACTTTTGTATCTCTGTGTTCCCCCCGCTGACCTGAGCAGGTGGTACGTTCCACTCAGACACACCTGACGGGATCAAACCACCAACACACGAGCCACACAGCTCCACTTTATTTTAACCTTCACCTAGTTTTATCGATCTTTTCATGGTTTCTTCATCTTTGAATGAATATTTTTGGCACTAAATGTGAACTTTTTGAACGGACTCTGCTCGTCAGATGGAGGAACGTCAGGGAGTTTGTTGGAAGATTCAGGTGAGAGGAAACAGAAGTAGGATGTTAGACAGGACTGATCTGCTGTCCTATCTTCATCAGACACTGATGCTGTGGCTGAACGTCAGGTCAGATCAGATCAGCAGCACCTGATATCAGGCTCCAGGTGGTTAGAATATACTTGACTTGTTCATTTAAAGTGTTTTCCTCAAAACTCGACCAGCTTCATTAGAGTAAATCGTCATGATGTCGTGTTCAGATAATACCAAAGAGGAGGTTTATGCTTTCTCTGCTTGAGGCTTAGAGCAGTTAAAAATAACAAATTTGAAGTTCTTACGAATGAATAATTAAGAACAATCTCATCTGTTGTCAATCATGTTGGCACCGTCTGCAAAGATGAAGGCAGATAGAAGCACAAATGGGTGGTAATCAAGAAACATATTACCAAAAAGATCACTAGAATAAGCACAGGTTATTTTTTGATGATGTTGAAATCACACTGTGGAAAAAAAACTCAATTAAATTTTGATGATGCTATGAAAACATGGTAATTTAAGAAAAATAGAAGTACATCTAATGAATCACTGTAACCAAGAACAGAGTTGAGGAGCTTGTATTTTGAGAATTTGTAAGTTTGTGTGTCAATAATTCATGTATGTTAGTATATTGTCCAAAAAGGAATTAAAACGTCACTGTTTGGTATGTCGCCTTAACCCATTCATGCATGAATTATGATAACCTCAGTCAGGATTTTGTTTTCCCCCAATTGTTTTTATTCATCTTTAGGCATGAAAAACAAGGTTTGTACTTTATTTTATTTCAACCCATTTTTCTAAAAAATATATTTACATGTCCACTGAGATGGCCACCATGCATTTTGTTCTAGAAATATGGATTTAACAAACAAATGGATAAAATGATATACAGTGGATTGAACTGTGAAATGTGATGTGAACTATAAAATAAAATAATTGATGCATAAATAATTCAAACAGCATTGAGGGATTCACTCTCCTGTATAGATTCCCAAGTCTCTCAGATGACATATTTTCAAGAACAGCAGCAGTAATAGCCTAATTGTGGTCAATGAATTGTAGTTGAAATAGAGCTGGTGATGCATGATGTGCACTTTAGTGGACATGAGATTAATCATAATTGCCTCCCAATATAACATCAATACTTGGAAAATTTTGCAATTGCATGACTCCTTAGATGTTCCTCGATGTCACCATATTTTTCTTTCCTGCAAAGGTCTCTTTTTTATAGAAGGTTTGAACAAAAGAAAATGAGCTACTTGGTGTTTCTGGCTGCCTGCCGGCCATCTTGGTTTGACTCTTTTTTTTAAAGAATTTGCAATGGCTAGCCAATCACTGGCAGTGGAAGAAATGATGCAATAGGATCCACTGTAGTGGCTGATGTCCAACTATGCCATCAAAACTCATGCACATACTAGAAAACAGCTTTAGAAGAGCTGCACACTGTCATGACCTCTATGCATGGAAGGGTTAAAGGCATCAATCATGAACACAACACAAATAAATTGCTATCATATTACAATTCTGCATAATACACAGTGGAGAATCACAGTGATATTGTAATAATTGAAGGTATTTTTCTGCTGTTCTATCAAAAGTTGTCAGGAGAGGTAAAGAATTCTAAACTAAATAGTTACAGAGAAGAGGGGGAGAAATAAACTGATTTCAGAATGATGGAATGAGATCTATAACGAATGAAACACAGGTTTCAGGTAGTTTAGCTCCGCCCACTAAGACTGTCTCCGCCTGTCTTCTCTAACGTCCGCAGTTGAGACATAAACTCTGACTTGGTGACACTCAGACTCCCACTGGACTTTCCATTCAATTTACACATTTCTTCATATATGTATCAACACACACACACACACACACACACACACACACACACACACACACACACACACACACACACACACAGACAGATAAAACTACCAGAAATACATATATATATAATATGACCAACATATGACAAAAAAACTACCAGAAATATGAATAAAATGACCAAAATATGAGATGAAACTACCAGAAATATGAACAAAATGACCAAAATATGAGCTAAAACTACCAGAAATATGAACAAAATGACCAAAATATGAGCTAAAACTACCAGAAATATGTAGCAAAATGACCAAAATATGATTGGTTGATAATGTATCAGTGTTATTATTGATTATTGATGGGTTGCAGGGACAGAGATTTGTGTGTGAGTCTCTGCTGCCATCTATTGGTCCATCAACAACATGACTTTTCCCAGATTTAATCCCAGAGTCCTGACTTGTTAGTAGAATGATGAAGAGGTCAGAGGTCACAGCATGCAGTGTAAAAGTTCCAGAGAAGACATTAACTGCAGATTGTAAATTTGTAATAGTTTCTACATCATGACAAGTTGTTTTGATCATAGAGTTAAATACCAGATTGTTCAGTTACTAAATGACTGAATGTTGTGTTCCTTTGTAGACACTCTGGAAGTTGTCATGTGGAAATGATGAACTGAGGCATAAAACTGTTGAAATTTAACTTATTTTTCTGAAAACATTTCTGGTTGTTCATAATGTTTTGTCAAAAGATAATTCCTCAAATGTGAACATTTTCAAAATGTGCTTTTTGCACTAAAACAAATGGAATAATTAGGAGTTGTGGTTATTTATAGGTTATTATGCTGTGGTTTTACTGGAGATCAGACTGGGCTGAATGTGGAACCTGGACTAGAATCAGTTTGACGTCCTGCTGCAGGGCTTTGAGGTAAAAGATTCACACTAAGTTGGATGATGTAAAGATGTTGAAAATATTAGGTCCACGTGACCACCACTGTTTCTCTCCCTGCTCAGATTTAGTTGCATGTTCTAGCTGGAGAAAGGTCAAAACTTCTACAAGCTTTGACAAAGTAAATGAGTACAAAATGAATCAATCAGTAACCTGCAGCTCTAACTTCCTACACGCTAAATGAGACTCCTAATATGTAGACGACGACTCATCTGCATTCCAGTATCCTCACTACCAAACTGTCCAGCAGCCAGAGAAAGATGAGCCAGTAGATGGAATGTCAAAGAATACCTGGATGTCCCTCTGTTTGGATTGGGAAGTATCCCAGCATGCTTTTCTGGCCATCCTGACCCACAATCCTTTGCAGTTACTTTGAGCATGAGTATAGACAAGCTGGATCTGCTGACAGATGACGGGTCATTTTCCACCACAGGAAGTTTAAAATGCATTATTCTGATGAAGCAGCATGTCCCAGCTGTACTCATGCTGAATAAAACACAACGGACCATGGGCTGTACTGAAAGTAAAAAGGATGAAGAACTGCATCAAACCTGCTTTCTGTGATTCTGTTTTATTTTATCACCAGTAGGTTCCACTTCCAGGGTAACAGATGACATTTGTATGTATATATATATATATATATATATATATATATATATATATATATATATATATATATATATATATATATATATATATATATATATATATATATATATATATATATATATATCTCAGTTTATGAGATTATGGTAATGCAGTGGACTTATATTTCTGCCATTTGGCTTCAGGTGTGTCTGATTAAACCCTCCATCACCGGTAGATGACTCTAGATATCAGGTGACTCCGTGCACGCCTCATTCTGCTCTGAGGGTTAGTGAATAGAAGTCCAACATGGACTCAATAATTATCACTATTATTGTTGCTAAAGGTACTGCATAGGTGTAAACATTATTTATTTAGCAAGAGATAGTACTTCTGTATCCTAAGAAAGTACCAGAAATGTGCAGAAAGTAGCTTTAAATGCATTTTTGAAGAGAAACAACAGTGTATACTGTACAATGGAATGGAAAACTACAACACTTCCTGGTCTCTAAGGCCTCCTTAATCCATGGTTTGTGTTTGTTGGTCTCTGATGTTAAATCCTCCCCCTGTCCCAGTCCATGATGTGCTTGTTTCTTTTACAGTGGTCCCTGATGGCTGATTTTTTTTGTTTTCTTCATCTGCTTTTTCTTTTTGTCTTCTTGTGAGTCGTCCAGCTGTTTCCTTTATTCTGTCTGCTGTTCCTTTCTTCTTGTGTTGAATGATCTTCCAGTTTCTCCAGTGTATGTTTTATCGCATGACTTACACGGAGTTTCATATATGATGTTGCATTTTTTGTCTTTTGGATGGACTAATAGCTGCTGCAGTTTTCTATGTGGTTCTACTGCTGTGTTGATGTTGTGTTTTCTCATTATGGGATGTATGGGTTCTGTTGTCCCTCAGATATATGGAATGCTGATTATGCCTTTATTTTTATTGTCTGGTTTTTGTGTATGTTTTGTTTTTGTTTGTTTTAGTTTTTTCTCTTTGTTTTTGGCTTGTTGTTTTCCTTTGTTTATGGCCCATATGGGATATTGGTAGTGTGTGAGTGAGTTCTGATGTGTTTTTCCTCCTCCTGTCTGTCTTTATCATCGGTTATGATGCTGGTCTGTTCTAATAGTGTTCTAACTGGTAGTTTGTGTTCTGTGGATGTTCTGATGTCCAGAGGAGGTTCTGGTCTGTTCTAATAGTGTTCTAACTGGTAGTTTGTGTTCTGTGGATGTTCTGATGTCCAGAGGAGGTTCTGGTCTGTTCTAATAGTGTTCTAACTGGTAGTTTGTGTTCAAAGTGGATCTTTTTTTCAACTTTATTTTACCAGGTAAGATCAGATGAGAACAGTTTCTCCTTTACAATGATGACCTGGCCAGATGTGTCATTGCTAAACCTGGTTTCTGACTGTAGATTATTCCTTTCAACTGAAAATAGGTGGATTTGGCAATAAACCGGAGTAATGTGATGATGTCGTCTACTGGGAGGTTTGTGTGTTTTTTCAGTGTCCTGTCCTTCATGAGTCGTTCCTGTACGATGTGTAATGTGACGTCTACGGGGTTTTAGTGATGAATGAAACTACGTCATGTCATATGAATATCTCCTCTTTTTCTACTGTGATATGGTTTAGTTCTTGTCCAGTTGTTTGGAGTTCTTGCAGTGATGTTGTGATGTACCAAGGAGGGGTTTGATGATTTCTACCAGAGCTTTATAAAGGTTGTAGGTGACTGATCTGATGCTGTCCACTATGGGGTGCAGTGCAGTGTCTTTTTGTGTATTTTGGGTGTTCCATATATCTGGGGGGGGGGTAACATTGGATGTGGGTATCAGATGGTTTTATGCTTCCTGTGGTATCTGTTTGGTTTCTAGTAGGGGTTTTAACACAGTTTTTAGGGTCCTTTGCTTTTGTTCTGTGGGATCATTTTTTCCAGTATTTCATTAAATTATCTGCTACAGAGAGAAAAGGAATAAAAGGAGACAGAAATGAGGGCAATTAAACAATTT
Source organism: Amphiprion ocellaris (assembly GCF_022539595.1). Classification (NCBI taxonomy): domain Eukaryota; kingdom Metazoa; phylum Chordata; class Actinopteri; family Pomacentridae; genus Amphiprion; species Amphiprion ocellaris. The sequence continues at coordinate 74,959 of NC_072777.1, read as the reverse complement.
ACAATATTGTGCAAAATACCTCAAAACAAGATAAAAAACTGACTTGAAATTCTTTGAAAAGACTAAAGAAAATCTAAATTTTCCAAAACAACTTAAAATATTATACAAAATTCCTCAACATAAAAACTGACTTGAAATTGTATGAAATGACTTAAAAGCTCAAAATTTGTCCAAAACAAGTTAAAATATTTGTCTCATAATCAAAATGTATCATGACCTGCTCAAAATGATAAAAACTGACTTGAAAATGTCTGAAATGACTTAAAAGCTTAAAATTCAACCAAAATGACTTAGAATTTGCCCAAAACTAATTAAGGTTCTGCACAAAATCACTGGAAACTTCAGTCTTGACTCATAATGTGTCCAAATGCATAAAGTTCCTGCTGTTGGGCCTGAATTTTAATACAGGTGTAACCAGGTGGTAAACAGAGGTAAGTAAATATCCTGAAAACCACTGAAATCCCTGTTTGTGACTCTTCTGCTGATTGTCGTTTTGGACAGCAGGGGGCGTATTGTTATTGTTGTATTGGGGGTAGTTTTGAGGTCAAAGGGCAAGATACTGGAAGTGGTGGGAACAGAACAAAGGGTTAGTGGTGACTGTGGGACAGTAAGAAAATGTAAATAATACCGTGCTATGAAAGACTGAATTATGAAATACAGTGACTGGGTGGTAAATAGTTTGTTATTTGCATTAAAAATCCACTTTATGTCCGTGTACTGTGCTGAGGAGTAGCGACAGTTAGAGCAGTGGTTCCCAACCTGTTTGGCTTGGAGCCCCCCCTATAAGCTGCACTCCAGCCCCCAGCGGGCGTAACTCCATCTTTAGCAGAGAAACGAAGCTCCAGCAGTGTTTGTCCATCATACATGAGCAGCGACTTGATTTGTTGAGTGCCGAGGGTGAACTACAATAAAATCATCAACAAAACTGACAGTGAGAGACAAGCTGCCACACACACTGGCACCATCTTGACCCAAGCTGATCAATCATGATGTTCTTAGTTCCATGAAATATGAATGTATTATTATATGCATTGTGTTTTTGTGTTGGTTAATGATGAGATATTTCTAACTGCTTTTGTGTTACTGCAGTATGTGTTTAGAACAGAGGCTTATAGAGGGCAGTGTGGTAACTGTGGGTTTTATTTGCCCACTAGGTGCCACAGCCGTATGTTTCTGTTTTTAGTGCTATTTCTGGTGCTGTTTCTCATATTTCTACTAATGTGTTGCGCCATAGGTTTTTGTAAAACACAATTCATTGTATAAATTCTATTAGATGTAAATAACTTGGAAAACAAATAACCCCCACAAATTTAATTTGAAGTATTGGTTTCTGATTTAACCCGGCTTCAAATCTAATGTTAGATTCAGTGTTAAATCCACAAACAGAGAGACTTTTGGTGACTTTTCAGAGCGTATTTTAACATAAACTCAGACTTTTGGTGACTTTTCTGTTTGGATTTTAACATAAACTCAGACTTTTGGTGACTTTTCTGTTTGGATTTTAACATAAACTCAGACTTTTGGTGACTTTTCTGTTTGTATTTTAACATAAACTCAGACTTTTATTGGCTTTTCAGAGCGTATTTTAACATTCGGAGCTCTAACTCAGACTTTCCTCTCTTCTCCAGCATTAAAACTTTGTCTGCAGAGAGAAAAGAATGACTCCGTTTTTTGCCAGACTGGAGGATGTTGGAGGGAGTCTGTTAATCTCTCTGGACCTGACATTTGAAAACCTCCACCTCTCCTCACCCTCCCAGCCCACTGATGTGAGGAAATCCAGCTCTGAACAGACTGAACTTCTAAATCCCTCCTGGAAGCTTCACCCTGAACAGACAACTGCAACGCCGTGGTAACGGGCAGATTACAGGTAACAGGTGTAAACTGTTAGTAACACTCAGAGTCACGTGATGCTGCTCCGTTTATGTAGCGAGGCAGAAAATAAGGACGGGAAGCCGCCACATTTAACAGATCAGAGTTTCCACAGACCAACAGTTCACTCTATTTATGCACTCTGAGAGGAAATTTATCGCTTATTTCTGTCAACCAAACTGGGTCAACATCATAATGTAGCATCAACTTCACATCACGTGGAATTTACACTGGAATTTACAAAGAAGCTGAGAGAAAACTGAATTCAAGTCGAGCTAAATTAAAGTTCCTGTTGTCTTCATTTACAGGCACCAAAAAATATTGTTACCTTGTCTGAAAAAAAATCAGCAAAAAAAAAATCCCCAAATTTCTGAAAATTTTGCAAAACCTTCAGGAAGAAAATTGCAATAACTCCTTAAAAGTTTCCTTTAAAAGTTTTATTCATAAAAAATTTCCTAAATTTGGCAAGAAAAATCTTGTAAATATATTTAAAAAATGAGTAAAAATCTTCCAAAAAAATCCTAAAAATTGCCAGTGATTTTATATATATATATATATATATATATATATATATATATATATATATATATCAATAAAACTTGTAATGCTTTCTTTAAGAGCATTCATAAAAAAAATCTGCGAAATTTGCTGGATTTTATTTGATTTTGTTGTGAATGTTATTCACAAACATTTTAACATTTCTTTGAACTGTAAACTGTCTGAAAATGACAAAAAAGATGAAACTTGGTGCAAAATTACTGACAAATTTCTCCTAATGAGATCAAACTTTGACAAACTGACTTGAAATTATCTAAAATTACCCATGATTTTTCCAAAAAGATTAAGAATTTGTGCATAAGTGCATTAAAAAGTGAATTCAAATTGAAGTGAATTCAAATTGAGGTATCTCTATTCTTCTATTTGCTTGTTTGGACTCAACAACAATTAAGACAATTTCACCAATTTTACTCAAGATTTGGCAAAAGTTCAACTAAAATAACTGGAAACTGTTCAAAATGAATCCAAATGACTTGATTTGCTCAAAAAAGCGGAATCTTTGTGCAAAATGATCCAAAAACTTTTTCTAATTGACTAAATTGTATAAAATTACCCAAACATTTGCCCAAAAAGATTCAAAATGTATGCAATAAGTTGATGTGATCTTCTTGTTAAGCACATTTAACTTCTAGAATTAGGGTTAGGGCTTTAGGAATCTAACGTTCCTAAAACTGAAACGTTGTCCATCCTCCAGACGGATATAAGACCCGACCGGCCTCTGGGGCGGCGTTTGGTGAAGTTATCTCTGGAGGCTGCTGGAGGATAAATGTGGAGATCTGCAGATAGAAGCCAAGAAGATGGACGGAGCTGGAGAGGAAGAAGATCTACAGTGGTGTTCAAAATAATAGCAGTCCCACATCACTTTATCAGGACCGTCAGTGTTGATTTAACTTATTTCTGTAAGTTATACCTTGAAAAAAGAAACGGGGTGCTGGGGGGAGGAGGGGAGCAGGGCCGTGCAGAGACCTTTGGAGGGGCAGGTGCTCAAAGTTAAAAGGAGGGCACATGGAGCAAGAATTTGAAACATCATACAGAAACATACCTCATAATACAAGGTGCAGCAGTGGCTAAGTCTCAGGACTGCTGATCAGAAGGTCATTGGTTCAAACTCTGACCTGTGATGTAGTGTATGTGAGAAAAATTATTATTTTGAAGCTGAATTTACATCACCATTAGACACTGGACTGTTTAACTGTGGCTACTCTTCCTGGAGTCCTTGCTTTTAAATTTCATACCTTTTCCAGACATGTACTGTAGAGCCACGGATTTGCTCCATGGTGCTGATTCATAATCTGCCCTTTATTATTCGTAGTGCTAATAATAAGTTTAAAAACAATTAAATGATATAGGAATCATGTATTTAAATGTATTTGTACTTTTATTCAGTTTGACTATCCACTTTGCACAAGACAGCAAGGTTCTAAAAGTTTTATATTTTATATTTAGGCATATTATATTTAATTTGTCTATATATACAAATGTTATAAACAAGTACTGATATCTTTAAATGAGAGGTTGAGAAAATCACAATTCAAATTCTTCTAATTATTATTGTATTTATACTGCAATAGTCCAAAATTATGTGAAAATGCATGTACGTAGTTTCAGTGAAATAACATAACCTCTGTCTCATTGCCTCTAGAAACAGGAAACACACTGCAACTCACTGACAGTAAAATAATACATCTCTCTGATGCACTTTGCCCATGACAACAGAAACATACAGAAACAAAAAGAAGCCTGGCAGACTTTATCCTCTCAGCAGCTGTGTGGTTAACTAGCGGCTAGAACTGATGACAGGTGTGTGTTAGAGTCAGACACACACACACACAGGATGCTCACTTCATCAGTCATCTTGCAAAAATACACCGTACATAAACGAATCCCGCTGCAGAACCTCCTCTCCATCAGGACCATCAGTTGTTGATGTCCTCCCTCGGGTCTCCGGTTTCTAGACTAGCGGCGCTAGCGCAGAGCTACAGGGAACATCTGGACCCCTCAGAGCAGTGGGGGACGTCTACGTAGATCACGTGACCGACCGACGGTAGATCTGAATTATTTTTAGTTTTGTTTTATTTATTATTTTGGTCCTCAGAGACTTTTACACACACACACACACACACACACACACACACACACACACACACACACACACACACACACACACACACACACACACACACACACACACACTTACAAATAAAAACAAAATTAAATAGAATTTAAAAAAACAACTTTGACAACAGGGCACTTTGGGCATCAAGGAGCAAAGGGGCAGGTGCTTCGGCCCCCTCCGCCTCCCCCCACCCCCCTCCGCCTCCACCTCCCCTGCTGAAGAAATACCATAATCTTGGGATTAATCAAAAATAAAACCCTAACTCTATGATATACAAGAACTGTCGACCTCACCTGTTGTCTAAACTGGACAAACCACAGTATTTCAACCCCAACTTAATTATTGACAAAACAATATAGAAAACAGCGGCGGACTACTTCCAGCTGCGGAGGGACACCCTTTTCCAGCTAGCTGCAATCTGACGCAGTGACGCAGCAGAGTGCAACTGACCAGGGCGGAGGGATACGTCATTCTGCTGGGAGAAGAGACACTGCGAGGAGGTAAGTTATCTTCTGAAAGTGCTTTTGAGTTTTTGTTGATAAAATTTAATAACAATGGCAGTTTCTTCTGTGATAAAATGGAATAAAATCAGCACATTGACAGAGCTTTGCGAATATGACTACATTTCCGTGTTTTTCTCTATGCTAATCCATGGCGTTAATCATAGTTTGAAATGGCGCATTAGTAAACTACACCACTGTTGTCAATGGCGGACATTTTAGTTGAGGGGCGTTCATTTAGGTTAGAAATGCTTCCGACGTGACAGGAGCAATAAAAAAAACTTTGGAATTCAACATTTGCCTGCAAGCAACTTCTGGCTAACGTTACCCTTTTGTTAGCTAGCTAGTTTGCACACAGTTAAAGTTGTGCCGGTATGCCCGCGAAACTGAGCCCCCCTCCCCTCCCCTCCCCTCCCCGGATCAAAAGGGCCGCTATTTGTCTATTTGTCCATCTGCACGGTAAGTTTTAACTTGTGAAATAACACGTTAATGAAGTCTAAAGACTTGGACGCTTATATTTACTGCATATAGTCAACGTATTTGTCGATGGTCCGAGTGTTTGAGGGGAGGCATTTGTGTTTGTACGGCGTATAGTAATGAAACGAGCTGAAATACTGTGAATTTCTTGCATTCACGCTGTTTATCTACCATCGCTCTCTCTCTCTGTATTCATCCTCTTGCTCGCTCTATCACAACAGAGCTCCTCTACCGCAGCTGCTCTGGGGATGAAGATCTCTGTCAGGGTGCAGCACTGTCTGAACTGTGTGGCTTGTCTAGTTTATCTTACTCTACTTTTACTACTTACCCTACAGTCTACAGTTAATCTGGTGGTCATTAAATTGATTATTCCATAAAAGGTCAGAAAAATCTGGTTTGATGTAATTCTTATTCCTAATGACAGCTTCATTAAGCTCATGGTGACACCCTCAAATTTGTCCCAAATAGATTATTTTCACTGTCACATTAAACAAAACAATGGAGCAATTTTTTTTTCAATTTGGGAGCTTGTAAAAGGCAAATTTGGGGAAATTAATTTATTTTTATTGATTGAAATTCTGGAATTTATTTTCTATACAACTTACAACATCAAATATTTGTTAGATCCAATCCCTGTGTCTTTTTTTAAATGTCGTACTAGATTTTTTGGTTCTTTGTAGAAATACTTGATAACGTAAATGCAGTTTCATGTAGAAGGACCCAGAATATCTCTTTCTCTCACTCTTACTCACTCATGCGATATAAGATGATGCAGATAGGTTAAAAATTGATTCACATTATCTTTTTCAAAACATGCAGCTCATTTTGTTTTTTTTTTCTCTTGCAGTTGTATAAAGCAGCCATTTCTTCAAGCAGGAGGTTGACCCTTCAAAGTGTTATGCAGTACCTGGATAAAGAGGTATGTATAGTGTGAATTTGTCAATGTGAACTTCCATAAGAACTGAAGTATTGCATGAGCTCACTTTTGTCTAACTTTGTGTAGGACACAAATCAGAACAGGAGGACAGCCGCCCTTCTTGGTTTTCCACGTTTCTTCTCGGAGGATAAGAAACGTGGAAGACCAATGTCAGGATGTGTGATGTAAGAAAATTAACGTGTTTATATTAATCATTGACTAGATTTACTGGTATTCATTTTAAACAAAAGTAAACATTTCTTTTTTCCACAACATTGCAGTTGTACGTTTAGTACACCATTCAAAACTAACTGGCAATTCAAACATTGTCTGATTGTATGAACATTTAAAACTGGTAGGCAGTTTTAAAAAGAGACTGTGTGATATGATGATGATATAGACTGCTGAACTGACAAGTTAATCCCAATAAATGCATAGCCGAGTATGGGGTGTATTTTAATGCAACCACAATTTTTTACCACTTTCGGTTCTTATTAGGTCACCTGAAACAAAGTCAAGGACCTAAATTAATTACAAATTCCAAAGATCTCAGGCTGTCCAGAACCCTATCCAGATATGGTAGAATCCAATACACTTTGTGGATGGAAGGGTCCAGGCCCCAGGGTTTCACATTTGGCAAAGTTTATCTCCCTTATCTATAGTAATTGTAACCTTGATGCCCTAGAAATTAAGATCTGGATAAAAAAAAATTTAAACACTATTTTTATTGAAATTTTAACATTATACAAACATTCAGACAATATGGTGTCAAAAGGCAAAACAGAAAGACAAGTAAACTAGAATGAATACATTTGGAGAAAAAAAATAAAAATAGTACAACAGACACAACACTCAACATTCAGCAGTTCATCCCACAGCACCTTGTTGTTAAAGATATTCCAACAGCTGTTTCCATACATTTTCAGACTCCTCCGTTCTACCTCTGATCATGTGAGTGAGTTTCTCCAATACAGTACAGTATGCCATCTCCTTCACCCATACGCTTATCGGAGGAATGTCCATTTTCTTCCTAGATAAAGATATCGTCCTCCTGGCCGGCAGGAGTCCAAAATCAGAGTCGATTGTTGTAAAGTTTTCTGGATATATACCTAAAGTACACAGTTTGGCTTGGAGATTTTTGGACATTCCCAAGCACAGTGAATCAGAGTTCCTTTTTCTTCTGAGCACTTAATGCAGGTATCTAGAACGTCAGGGGACCAACGGTTCAATTTCACTGGTGTGATACAGGTTCTCATTAACCATTTGTTTTGTAATAAGTTCATTCTGGTATTAATAGTTTGTTTCTGGGCTTTGATACATGCTGCCTCCCATTCAGAGGCAATCAGATATACAATTCTTGCATATCTGATTGCCATGCTTCCAGCCTATCAGTGGCAGACTCTTTATCATGACACTTCAAGGACTCGTAAAACAAAGAAACCTGCTTCTGTCCTTTTAAATAATGACATTTTCAATATGATAGTGGTGGTTCAGTCATTACATTTTTATGTTTTGATCATGTGAGTGAGTTTCTCCAGTAGCTGTAAATATTTGAAGAAATGTTTTTTCGGAATATCGTGCACCTGGCGCAATTGTTCAAATGTAAGGAGGCTGCCCTTAGAGAATATTATCAACACACATCTTCTATTTTCTGCACACCTTCATTTTTCCAGATTTTAAAGCCACCATCTGCCCTTCCTGCACTGAATTGTATATTACCCCATATCGGGGCAAAGCGGGAAGTAGATGGAGTGTCTCCAATATGCTTGTGCACTTTATACCAATTATCAATGGAGTTTTTCAGGAAAGGATTCTTGGTCATTCTTTTCAGGTTCTTTGGGTCAGCCGAATGTAAATACATCATTAATGGAAGGCTTAAAGCAGAATATTGCTCTAGGGTTGTCCTCTATCCCCGATATTATTCATCGAGGATAGAGGACAATACGGTGGCCGAGAGGTGCAAACCAAATTTACATAATGCAAAACACTTTTACAAAGCTTGAGACAAATTTACATTTAGAAAAACATTTTTACATATCATAAAACAAAATGACAAGTTCTGTAACAAATTTACATTTTAGAAAAACAATTTCACAAGATGCAAACCACTTTTACAACCTCCAAGACAAATTTACAAGCGACAAAACACTTTTACAAATCCAAAAACAAATTTACAAATCTGCGCCATTTAAACACTCTAAAGACCGACCACACGAAAAACAAAACCGCGTCAATCGGTTCATATGTTCCCCACAAAACGGGCAAAACATCACCCGCTCGCTGTCCATCTTGGTTCACCATCAATAACAACCAAAAGTTGCATTAGCCCTACCTCCTGTTGTCGTTCTGCGCCCAGATACTCCTCCTGTGGTTCTCCTCCAGGTTCTCCTCCACCTTCTGTGACCAGGTGGCTCCTCCTGTCGTTCTCCTCCAGGTTCTCCTCCAAGTTCTGCCCCCGAGGTGGCTCCTCCTGTCGTTCTCCTCCAGGTTCTCCTCCACGTTCTGCGCCCAGGTTGCTCCTCCTGTCGTTCTCCTCCAGGTTCTCCTCCACGTTCTGCGCCCAGGTTGCTCCTCCTGTCGTTCTCCTCCAGGTTCTCTTCCAGGTTCTGTGACCAGGTCGCTCCTCCTGTCGTTCTCCTCCAGGATCTCCTCCAAGTTCTGCCCCGAGGTGGCTCCTCCTGTCGTTCTCTTCCTGGTTCTCCTCCAAGTTCTGTGCCCAGGTCGCCCCTCCTGTCGTTCTCCTCCAGGTTCTCCTCCACGTTCTGTGCCCAGGTTGCTGCTCCAGTCGTTCTCCTCCACGTTCTGTGACCAGGTCGCTCCTCCTGTCGTTCTCCTCCAGGATCTCCTCCAAGTTCTGCCCCGAGGTGACTCCTCCTGTCGTTCTCCTCCAGGTTCTCCTCCAAGTTCTGCCCCGAGGTGACTCCTCCTGTCGTTCTCCTCCAGGTTCTCCTCCAAGTTCTGTGCCCAGGTTGCCCCTCCTGTTATTCTCCGCCAGGTTCTGCGCCCAGGTTGCTCCTCCTGTTGTTCTCCTCCAGGTTCTCTTCCAGGTTCTGTGCCAAGGTGGCCCCTCCTGTTGTTCTCCGCCAGGTTCTCCGCCCAGGTCGCTCCTCCTGTCGTTCTCCTCCAGGTTCTCCTCCAAGTTCTGCCCCGAGGTGGCTCCTCCTGTCGTTCTCCTCCAAGTTCTGCCCCCAGGTGACTCCTCCTGTCGTTCTCCTCCAGGTTCTCCTCCACCTTCTGCGCCCAGGTTGCTCCTCCTGTCGTTCTCCTCCAGGTTCTCCTCCACGTGCTGCGCCCGGGTTGCTCCTCCTGTCGTTCTCCTCCAGGTTCTCTTCCAAGTTCTGTGCCCAGGTTGCCCCTCCTGTTGTTCTCCGCCAGGTTCTCCGCCCAGGTCGCTCCTCCTGTCGTTCTCCTCCAGGATCTCCTCCAAGTTCTGCCCCGAGGTGGCCCCTCCCGTCGTTCTCTTCCTGGTTCTCCTCCACGTTCTGTGCCCAGGTTGCTGCTCCAGTCGTTCTCCTCCAGGTTCTCCTCCACGTTCTGTGACCAGGTCGCTCCTCCTGTCGTTCTCCTCCAGGTTCTCCTCCAAGTTCTGCCCCGAGGTGACTCCTCCTGTCGTTCTCCTCCAGGTTCTCCTCCAAGTTCTGCCCCCAGGTGGCTCCTCCTGTCGTTCTCCTCCAGTTTCTCCTCCAAGTTCTGTGCCCAGGTTGCCCCTCCTGTTGTTCTCCGCCAGGTTCTCCGCCCAGGTCGCTCCTCCTGTCGTTCTCCTCCAGGATCTCCTCCAAGTTCTGCCCCGAGGTGGCCCCTCCTGTCGTTCTCTTCCTGGTTCTCCTCCACGTTCTCCGCCCAGGTCGCCCCTCCTGTCGTTCTCCTCCAGGTTCTCCTCGACGTTCTGTGCCCAGGTTGCTGCTCCAGTCGTTCTCCTCCAGGTTCTCCTCCACGTTCTGTGACCAGGTCGCTCCTCCTGTCGTTCTCCTCCAGGTTCTCCTCCAAGTTCTGCCCCGAGGTGGCTCCTCCTGTCGTTCTCCTCCAGGTTCTCCTCCACCTTCTGCGCCCAGGTTGCTCCTCCTGTCGTTCTCCTCCAGGTTCTCTTTCAAGTTCTGTGCCAAGGTGGCCCCTCCTGTTGTTCTCCGCTAGGTTCTCCGCCCAGGTCGCTCCTCCTGTCGTTCTCCTCCAGGATCTCCTCCGAGTTCTTCCCCGAGGTGGCCCCTCCTGTCGTTCTCTTCCTGGTTCTCCTCCACGTTCTGTGCCCAGGTTGCTGCTCCTGTCGTTCTCCTCCAGGTTCTCCAAGTTCTCCGCCCAAGTGGCCCCTCCTGTCGTTCTCCTCCAGGTTCTCCTCCACCTTCTGCGCCCAGGTTGCTCCTCCTGTCGTTCTCCTCCAGGTTCTCCTCCACCTTCTGCGCCCAGGTTGCTCCTCCTGTCGTTCTCCTCCAGGTTCTCTTCCAAGTTCTCCGCCCAGGTCGCTCCTGCCGTCGTTCTCCTCCAGGATCTCCTCCAAGTTCTGCCCCGAGGTGGCCCCTCCTGTCGTTCTCTTCCTGGTTCTCCTCCACGTTCTGTGCCCAGGTTGCTGCTCCTGTCGTTCTCCAGGTTCTCCAAGTTCTGTGCCCAGGTCGCCCCTCCTGTCGTTCTCCTCCAGGTTCTCCTCCACGTTCTGTGCCCAGGTTGCTGCTCCAGTCGTTCTCCTCCAGGTTCTCCTCCACGTTCTGTTACCAGGTCGCCCCTCCTGTCGTTCACCTCCAGGTTCTCCTCCAAGTTCTGCCCCCAGGTGGCTTCTCCTGTCGTTCTTCTCCAGGTTCTCCTCCACGTTCTGCGCCCAGGTTGCTCCTCCTGTCGTTCTCCTCCAGGTTTTCCTCCACGTTCTGCGCCCAGGTCGCTCCTCCTGTCGTTCTCCTCCAGGTTCTCTTCCAAGTTCTGTGCCAAGGTGGCCCCTCCTGTTGTTCTCCGCCAGGTTCTCCGCCCAGGTCGCTCCTCCTGTCGTTCTCCTCCAGGATCTCCTCCAAGTTCTGCCCCGAGGTGGCCCCTCCTGTCATTCTCTTCCTGGTTCTCCTCCACGTTCTGTGCCCAGGTTACTGCTCCAGTCATTCTCCTCCAGGTTCTCCAAGTTCTCCGCCCAGGTCGCCCCTCCTGTCGTTCTCCTCCAGGTTCTCCTCCACGTTCTTCCCCGAGGTGGCTCCTCCTGTCGTTCTCCTCCAGGTTCTCCTCCACCTTCTGCGCCCAGGTTGCTCCTCCTGTCGTTCTCCTCCAGGTTCTCCTCCACGTTCTGCGCCCAGGTTGCTCCTCCTGTCGTTCTCCTCCAGGTTCTCTTCCAAGTTCTGTGCCAAGGTGGCCCCTCCTGTTGTTCTCCGCCCAGGTCGCTCCTCCTGTCGTTCTCCTCCAGGATCTCCTCCAAGTTCTGCCCCGAGGTGGCCCCTCCTGTCGTTCTCTTCCTGGTTCTCCTCCACGTTCTGTGCCCAGGTCGCTCCTCCTGTCGTTCTCCTCCAGGTTCTCCTCCAAGTTCTGCCCCGAGGTGGCTCCTCCTGTCGTTCTCCTCCAAGTTCTGCCCCCAGGTGGCTCCTCCTGTCGTTCTCCTCCAGGTTTTCCTCCACGTTCTGCGCCCAGGTTGCTCCTCCTGTCGTTCTCCTCCAGGTTCTCCTCCACGTTCTGCGCCCAGGTTGTTCCTCCTGTCGTTCTCCTCCAGGTTCTCTTCCAAGTTCTGGGCCCAGGTTGCTCCTCCTGTTGTTCTCCGCCAGGTTCTCCGCCCAGGTCGCTCCTCCTGTCGTTCTCCTCCAGGATCTCCTCCAAGTTCTGCCCCGAGGTGGCCCCTCCTGTCGTTCTCTTCCTGGTTCTCCTCCACGTTCTGCGCCCAGGTTGCTCCTCCTGTCGTTCTCCTCCAGGTTCTCCTCCACGTTCTGCGCCCAGGTTGCTGCTCCAGTCGTTCTCCTCCAGGTTCTCCAAGTTCTCCGCCCAGGTCGCCCCTCCTGTCGTTCTCCTCCAGGTTCTCCTCCACGTTCTGTGCCCAGGTTGCTGCTCCAGTCGTTCTCCTCCAGGTTCTCCTCCACGTTCTGTGACCAGGTCGCTCCTCCTGTCGTTCTCCTCCAGGTTCTCTTCCAAGTTCTGTGCCAAGGTGGCCCCTCTTGTTGTTCTCCGCGAGGTTCTCCGCCCAGGTCGCTCCTCCTGTCGTTCTCCTCCAGGATCTCCTCCAAGTTCTGCCCCGAGGTGGCCCCTCCTGTCATTCTCTTCCTGGTTCTCCTCCACGTTCTGTGCCCAGGTTACTGCTCCAGTCATTCTCCTCCAGGTTCTCCAAGTTCTCCGCCCAGGTCGCCCCTCCTGTCGTTCTCCGCCAGGTTCTCCTCCACGTTCTGCGCCCAGGTTGCCCCTCCTGTTGTTCTCCGCCAAGTTCTCCGCCCAGGTCGCTCCTCCTGTCGTTCTCTTCCAGGTTCTCCTCCACCTTCTGCGCCCAGGTTGCTCCTCCTGTCGTTCTCCTCCAGGTTCTCCTCCAAGTTCTGCCCCGAGGTGGCTCCTCCTGTCGTTCTCCTCCAGGTTCTCCTCCAAGTTCTGCCCCGAGGTGGCTCCTCCTGTCGTTCTCCTCCAGGTTCCCCTCCAAGTTCTGCCCCCAGGTGGCTCCTCCTGTCGTTCTCCTCCAGGTTCTCCTCCACGTTCTGCGCCCAGGTTGCTCCTCCTGTCGTTCTCCTCCAGGTTCTCTTCCAAGTTCTGTGCCCAGGTTGCCCCTCCTGTTGTTCTCCGCCAGGTTCTCCGCCCAGGTCGCCCCTCCTGTCGTTCTCCTCCAGGTTCTCCTCCACGTTCTGTGCCCAGGTTGCTGCTCCAGTCGTTCTCCTCCAGGTTCTCCAAGTTCTCCGCCCAGGTCGCCCCTCCTGTCGTTCTTCTCCAGGTTCTCCTCCACGTTCTGTGCCCAGGTCGCTCCTCCTGTTGTTCTCCTCCAGGTTCTCCTCCACCTTCTGCGCCCAGGTCGCTCCTCCTGTCGTTCTCCTCCAGGTTCTCCTCCAAGTTCTGCCCCGAGGTGGCTCCTCCTGTCGTTCTCCTCCAAGTTCTGCCCCGAGGTGACTCCTCCTGTCGTTCTCCTCCAGGTTCTCCTCCACGTTCTGCACCCAGGTTGCTCCTCCTGTCGTTCTCCTCCAGGTTCTCTTCCAAGTGCTGTGCCCAGGTTGCCCCTCCTGTTGTTCTCCGCCAGGTTCTCCGCCCAGGTCGCTCCTCCTGTCGTTCTCCTCCAGGATCTCCTCCAAGTTCTGCCCCGAGGTGGCCCCTCCTGTCGTTCTCTTCCTGGTTCTCCTCCACGTTCTGTGCCCAGGTTGCTGCTCCTTTCGTTCTCCTCCAGGTTCTCCTCCAAGTTCTGCCCCCAGGTGGCTCCTCCTGTCGTTCTCCTCCAGGTTCTCCTCCACCTTCTGCGCCCAGGTTGCTCCTCCTGTCGTTCTCCTCCAGGTTCTCCTCCACGTTCTGCGCCCAGGTTGCTCCTCCTGTCGTTCTCCTCCAGGTTCTCTTCCAGGTTCTGTGCCCAGGTTGCCCCTCCTGTTGTTCTCCGCCAGGTTCTCCGCCCAGGTCGCCCCTCCTGTCGTTCTCCTCCAGGTTCTCCTCCACGTTCTGTGCCCAGGTTGCTGCTCCAGTCGTTCTCCTCCAGGTTCTCCTCCACGTTCTGTGACCAGGTCGCTCCTCCTGTCGTTCTCCTCCAGGTTCTCCTCCAAGTTCTGCCCCGAGGTGACTCCTCCTGTCGTTCTCCTCCAGGTTCTCCTCCAAGTTCTGCTCCCAGGTGGCTCCTCCTGTCGTTCTCCTCCAGGTTCTCCTCCAAGTTCTGTGCCCAGGTTGCCCCTCCTGTTGTTCTCCGCCCAGGTCGCTCCTCCTGTCGTTCTCCTCCAGGATCTCCTCCAAGTTCTGCCCCGAGGTGGCCCCTCCTGTCGTTCTCTTCCTGGTTCTCCTCCACGTTCTGTGCCCAGGTGGCCCCTCCTGTCGTTCTCCTCCAGGTTCTCCTCCACATTCTGTGCCCAGGTTGCTGCTCCAGTCGTTCTCCTCCAGGTTCTCCCCCACGTTCTGTGACCAGGTCGCTCCTCCTGTCGTTCTCTTCCAGGTTCTCCTCCAAGTTCTGCCCCCAGGTTGCTCCTCCTGTCGTTCTCCTCCAGGTTCTCTTCCAAGTTCTGTGCCCAGGTCGCTCCTCCTGTCGTTCTCCTCCAGGTTCTCCTCCACCTTCTGTGACCAGGTCGCTCCTCCTGTCGTTCTCCTCCAGGTTCTCCTCCAAGTTCTGCCCCCAGGTGGCTCCTCCTGTCGTTCTCCTCCAGGTTCTTCTCCACCTTCTGCGCCCAGGTTGCTCCTCCTGTCGTTCTCCTCCAGGTTCTCCTCCACGTTCTGCGCCCAGGTTGCTCCTCCTGTCGTTCTCCTCCAGGTTCTCCTCCACCTTCTGCACCCAGGTTGCTCCTCCTGTCGTTCTCCTCCAGGTTCTCCTCCACGTTCTCCGCCCAGGTCGCTCCTCCTGTCGTTCTCCTCCAGGATCTCCTCCAAGTTCTGCCCCGAGGTGGCCCCTCCTGTCGTTCTCTTCCTGGTTCTCCTCCACGTTCTGTGCCCAGGTTGCTGCTCCAGTCGTTCTCCTCCAGGTTCTCCAAGTTCTGTGCCCAGGTTGCTCCTCCTGTCATTCTCCTCCAGGTTCTCCTCCACGTTCTGTGCCCAGGTTGCTGCTCCAGTCGTTCTCCTCCAGGTTCTCCTCCACGTTCTGTGACCAGGTCGCTCCTCCTGTCGTTCTCCTCCAGGTTCTCCTCCACCTTCTGCGCCCAGGTTGCTCCTCCTGTCGTTCTCCTCCAGGTTTTCCTCCACGTTCTGCGCCCAGGTTGCTCCTCCTGTCGTTCTCCTCCAGGTTCTCTTCCAAGTTCTGTGCCAAGGTGGCCCCTCCTGTTGTTCTCCGCCAGGTTCTCCGCCCAGGTCGCTCCTCCTGTCGTTCTCCTCCAGGATCTCCTCCAAGTTCTGCCCCGAGGTGGCCCCTCCTGTCGTTCTCTTCCTGGTTCTCCTCCACGTTCTGCGCCCAGGTTGCTGCTCCAGTCGTTCTCCTCCAGGTTCTCCTCCACGTTCTATGACCAGGTCGCTCCTCCTGTCGTTCTCCTCCAGGTTCTCCTCCAAGTTCTGCCGCGAGGTGGCTCCTCCTGTCGTTCTCCTCCACGTTCTCCTCCAAGTTCTGCCCCCAGGTGGCTCCTCCTGTCGTTCTCCTCCAGGTTCTCCTCCACCTTCTGCGCCCAGGTTGCTCCTCCTTTCGTTCTCCTCCAGGTTCTCCTCCACGTTCTTCGCCCAGGTTGCTCCTCCTGTCGTTCTCCGCCAGGTTCTCCTCCACCTTCTGTGACCAGGTCGCTCCTCCTGTCGTTCTCCTCCAGGTTCTCCTCCACCTTCTGTGACCAGGTCGCTCCTCCTGTCGTTCTCCTCCGGGTTCTCCTCCAAGTTCTACCCCCAGGTGGCTCCTCCTGTCGTTCTCCTCCAGGTTCTCCTCCACCTTCTGCGCCCAGGTTGCTCTTCCTATCGTTCTCCTCCAGGTTCTCCTCCACGTTCTGCGCCCAGGTTGCTCCTCCTGTCGTTCTCCTCCAGGTTCTCTTCCAAGTTCTGTGCCCAGGTTGCCCCTCCTGTTGTTCTCCGCCAGGTTCTCCGCCCAGGTCGCTCCTCCTGTCGTTCTCCTCCAGGATCTCCTCCAAGTTCTGCCCCGAGGTTGCCCCTCCTGTTGTTCTCCGCCAGGTTCTCCGCCCAGGTCGCTCCTCCTGTCGTTCTCTTCCTGGTTCTCCTCCAAGTTCTGTGCCCAGGTTGCTGCTCCAGTCGTTCTCCTCCAGGTTCTCCGCCACGTTTTGTGACCAGGTCGCTCCTCCTGTCGTTCTCCTCCAGGTTCTCCTCCAAGTTCTGCCCCGAGGTGGCTCCTCCTGTCGTTCTCCTCCAGGATCTCCTCCAAGTTCTGCCCCGAGGTTGCCCCTCCTGTTGTTCTCCGCCAGGTTCTCCGCCCAGGTCGCTCCTCCTGTCGTTC
Source organism: Amphiprion ocellaris (assembly GCF_022539595.1). Taxonomy (NCBI): domain Eukaryota; kingdom Metazoa; phylum Chordata; class Actinopteri; family Pomacentridae; genus Amphiprion; species Amphiprion ocellaris. The sequence continues at coordinate 58,556 of NC_072777.1, read as the reverse complement.
TCTTCCTGGTTCTCCTCCAAGTTCTGTGCCCAGGTTGCTGCTCCAGTCGTTCTCCTCCAGGTTCTCCGCCACGTTTTGTGACCAGGTCGCTCCTCCTGTCGTTCTCCTCCAGGTTCTCCTCCAAGTTCTGCCCCGAGGTGGCTCCTCCTGTCGTTCTCCTCCAGGATCTCCTCCAAGTTCTGCCGCGAGGTCGCCCCTCCTGTCGTTCTCCTCCAGGTTCTCCTCCACGTTCTGTGCCCAGGTTGCTGCTCCAGTCGTTCTCCTCCAGGTTCTCCTCCACGTTTTGTGACCAGGTCGCTCCTCCTGTCGTTCTCCTCCAGGTTCTCCTCCAAGTTCTGCCCCGAGGTGGCTCCTCCTGTCGTTCTCCTCCAGATTCTCCTCCAAGTTCTGCCCCCAGGTGGCTCCTCCTTTCGTTCTCCTCCAGGTTCTCCTCCACCTTCTGCGCCCAGGTTGCTCCTCCTGTCATTCTCCTCCAGGTTCCCCTCCACCTTCTGCGCCCAGGTTGCTCCTCCTGTCGTTCTGCTCCAGGTTCTCCTCCACCTTCTGTGACCAGGTCGCTCCTCCTGTCGTTCTACTCCAGGTTCTCCTCCAAGTTCTGCCCCCAGGTGGCTCCTCCTGTCGTTATCCTCCAGGTTCTCCTCCACCTTCTGCACCCAGGTTGCTCCTCCTGTCGTTCTCCTCCAGGTTCTCCTCCACGTTCTGCGCCCAGGTTGCTCCTCCTGTCGTTCTCCTCCAGGTTCTCTTCCAAGTTCTGTGCCCAGGTTGCCCCTCCTATTGTTCTCCGCCAGGTTCTCCGCCCAGGTCGCTCCTCCTGTCGTTCTCCTCCAGGATCTCCTCCAAGTTCTGCCCCGAGGTGGCCCCTCCTGTCGTTCTCTTCCTGGTTCTCCTCCACGTTCTGTGCCCAGGTTGCTGCTCCAGTCGTTCTCCTCCAGGTTCTCCAAGTTCTATGCCCAGGTCGCCCCTCCTGTCGTTCTCCTCCAGGTTCTCCTCCAAGTTCTGCCCCGAAGTGGCTCCTCCTGTCGTTCTCCTCCAGGTTCTCCTCCAACTTCTGCCCCGAGGTGGCTCCTCCTATCGTTCTCCTCCAGGTTCTCCTCCAAGTTCTGCCCCGAAGTGGCTCCTCCTGTCGTTCTCCTCCAGGTTCTCCTCCAAGTTCTGCCCCGAGGTGGCTCCTCCTGTCGTTCTCCTCCAGGTTCTCCTCCAAGTTCTGCCCCGAGGTGGCTCCTCCTGTCGTTCTCCTCCAGGTTCTCCTCCAAGTTCTGCCCCCAGGTGGCTCCTCCTGTCGTTCTCCTCCAGGTTCTCCTCCACGTTCTGCGCCCAGGTTGCTCCTCCTGTCGTTCTCCTCCAGGTTCTCTTCCAAGTTCTGTGCCCAGGTTGCCCCTCCTGTTGTTCTCCGCCAGGTTCTCCGCCCAGGTCGCTCCTCCTGTCGTTCTCCTCCAGGATCTCCTCCAAGTTCTACCCCAAGGTTGCTCCTCCTGTCGTTCTCCTCCAGGTTCTCCAAGTTCTCCTCCCAGGTCGCCCCTCCTGTCGTTCTCCTCCAGGTTCTGTGCCCAGGTTGCTGCTCCAGTCGTTCTCCTCCAGGTTCTCCTCCACGTTCTTTGACCAGGTCGCTCCTCCTGTCGTTCTCCTCCAGGTTCTCCTCCAAGTTCTTCCCCGAGGTGGCTCCTCCTGTCGTTCTCCTCCAGGTTCTCCTCCACCTTCTGCGCCCAGGTTGCTCCTCCTGTCATTCTCCTCCAGGTTCTCCTCCACGTTCTGCGCCCAGGTTTCTCCTCCTGTCGTTCTCCTCCAGGTTCTCCTCCACGTTCTGCGCCCAGGTCGCTCCTCCTGTCGTTCTCCTCCAGGATCTCCTCCAAGTTCTGCCCCGAGGTGGCCCCTCCTGTCGTTCTCTTCCTGGTTCTCCTCCACGTTCTGTGCCCAGATGGCCCCTCCTGTCGTTCTCCTCCAGGTTCTCCTCCACGTTCTGTGCCCAGGTTGCTGCTCCAGTCGTTCTCCTCCAGGTTCTCCTCCAAGTTCTTCCCCGAGGTGGCTCCTCCTGTCGTTCTCCTCCAGGTTCTCCTCCAAGTTCTGCCCCGAGGTGGCTCCTCCTGTCGTTCTCTTCCAGGTTCTCCTCCAGGTTCTGCCCCCGGGTGGCCCCTCCTGTTGTTCTCCGCCAGGTTCTCCGCCCAGGTCGCTCCTCCTGTCGTTCTCCTCCACGTTCTCCTCCAAGTTCTGTGCCCAGGTCGCTCCTCCTGTCGTTCTCCTCCACGTTCTGTGCCCGGGTTGCTCCTCCTGTTGTTCTCTGCCAGGTTCTCTGCCCAGGTGTCGTTTTCCTGTCAGGTGTTACTGATGAAGATGACGATGAAGGTTTCCTGTCATGTGTTACTGATGAAGATGACGATGAAATTTTTCCTTTCAGGTGTAATGGATGAAGATGAAGGTTTTCCTTTCAGGTGTAACTGATGAAGATGAAGGTTTTCCTGTCAGATGTAACTGATGAAGATGAAGATAATCCTGTCAGGTGTTACTGATGAAGATGAAGGTTTTCCTGTCTGTCTCTCTCATGTCCCCCATAACAGGTGTTTTTCTCTCTCTCTACTTGTTCCCAGGACAGATCTGTCTCTCTCTCTTCCTGTCCCCATGACAGTTGTCTCTCTCTCTTCCTGTCCCCAGGACAGGTGTCTCTCTCTCTTCCTGTCCCCAGGACAGGTGTCTCTCTCTCTTCCTGTCCCCCAGGACAGGTGTCTCTCTCTCTTCCTGTCCCCATGACAGTTGTCTCTCTCTCTTCCTGTCCCCATGACAGTTGTCTCTCTCTCTTCCTGTCCCCATGACAGTTGTCTCTCTCTCTTCCTGTCCCCATGACAGTTGTCTCTCTCTCTTCCTGTCCCCCAGGACAGGTGTCTCTCTCTCTTTCTCCTGTGTGTTCCAGGGATGAGGGATTCACCGTCGAAAAATGTTCGCATTTCAACCTGATCATTTTCAAGTTTCTTTCACACTGAAATGAAGTGCATGACTCAGGTCACACTCCTGCATCCTTATGTGACATATGATCTGAGTTGTCCTGAAAAAATAGATGTTATGGACTGTGATTGTTTTTCAAAAGGAAAAAGTAAAGGTGTGAAACAAAAATCAGTTTCCAGCAGCTGTTGGTGGTAAAGTGTCCAGTGCCCACCACAGCCAGAGAGAAAGGTCAGTGTAAATCAAGTTATTACCATTAATAATATATTGCATTGTTTTTCTTAAATTTCATCATCCTGTTTTAAGTGTTGTTTACCTGATACTCACGCAGTCATGAGCACATCAGGACTGATCCAATGTGATTGTAGAATGTCTGCATTTTATGTAGTTTACAAGTGTTTTCGTGCTACCTGTCAAAATCACTTTAAACCATTTAAATAATTTTAAATCACTTTAAACCACGTTGTCTTGAAAGGTGTAAACACTGTTTTATTGACTTTTAATACAATTAGTATTTCTATAGATTTTAAAATTAGAAATGTTTATAGTATTATACAGCAAGTTTTTTAGAGTATATACTAACCGTTAACGTTCATGTTACTAACCTGTCTGTTTTGCCTTTTTGTTATTTTTGTTTTTGTATGTAAGCTGCTGAATATTTAGAATTTCCCTCGGGATTAATAAAGCGTCTGTCCGTCGAGTCGTCGGATCCTCTTGATCCTCATCAGGGTCATGGGGGGCTGGAGTCTATCCCAGCTGACTGCGGGTGAAGGCAGGGGACACCTGGACAGGTAACAGTCTATCACAGGTTCACCTGGACAGGTAACTGTATCACAGGGCTATACAGAGAGACAAACATTCACACCTATGGACAGTTTAGAATCACCAATTGACCTCAGCATGTTTCTGGACTGTGGGAGAACCTGGAGGAAACCCACGCATGTACAGGAGAACATGGAGACTCCATGCAGGAAGATCCCAGGAAGGCTGGGACACAAACCGAGGATCTTCTAGCTGTGAGGCGACGGAGCTAACCACCAAGCTACTGTGCAGCCTGCTGCTACTATTATTTTTTTTATTGTCTAATATTCAGATTATTGTCCAGATGAGTAGTTGATCATTCTGTTAATCGCTTGTCAGAAAATTGGTTTAAAAAAAAAAAAAAAAAAAAATATGGGATGCCAGATTGAACAGGCCACACACCTGAATATATTGAATTTGTAATAGCAACAACAACAACCTGGTTGTGTCACATTTCTGTGTGTTACAAAATGTGTTAGGTGGGAAATAATAATAATTAGAATTACTATGATGTCAAAAACGTACAGAGGAAGGAGAAAATGAGATTGAAAACCTAAATGTAGGATCTAAAATCATAAAGTGGACATAAATGCTTTCTTACAGTGACATAAAAAAACTGAAAATACACACATTTGACTTTTTTCTTAAAAAGTGATGCATTAGATGAGAATAATTGTCAGAATAATTCAAACCCAATTTGCTGTTGCTGTCAGCTGTTTTGTGTAGGTATTATGTTTGAAAATGAGAAGACCAAATGCAGTTGTCTTTTGTGCTTTTTTTTTACTTGACTTTTATTTCTAAAAATGTAATTCTCAGTACCTCAGCTAAAATGCTGTGCAATTATGTCTCACTGGGGCATTCAACAGACTCACTGTCAAAACAACCACTTGTGATTTCTACTGTTAAAGTTTTGCAGAGGTTTTAGCTAAGTGTGTGTACATGTGTAATTGTGGTGCATAACCTTTCATGCTTCTGTTTAAATTGCTTGAAGCGGACCAGCGGTCATCAAGCTTTCTATATCAGCAGAACGATGGTGCCGCCGCTGTTTGCTAACATGGTTCACTTTGTGTGTCTCTGCAGGGGGAGGTGGTGCACTGGCTGGCCTGTTGGCTGGATGCAGCCTGCAGGAAGGGCTCCACTCCCACAGTGGGTAAAGGACTGATGGAGGGAGGATCCTTCACTCGTCCAAACTCAGGTCAGACGCTGGCGCCTCTGCAGGACAATAATCCAGTAAAACCTGCCTCTGAATACGGCCCAATGCATAAAAACACTCAACTATTTAAAAAAACTAATGGATTCTGGTTAAATGTCTTTTATTCTTTTAAAGCTGTGTAATCCTTCAAACTACTGGATCATGAACTATGTGTTTGCAAACTCAGGCTTTGCCAAAGTGAGTTGAAAAATGTCAGCAGTTGTTCAGTGAGTTATTTTAAACAGGAGCCAGTGAACAAGCACAGTAGACCTGTTTTTATATCTCCTCTTTGTCTGTGTCACAGAGCTACCTCAGGTTATAAACATTTCTCAGAGAGCCCATAGTGTACACATTTAGAGGTTCCGAATTGATTTTGTGGGTCGAGTAGAATGTTTACAAGTATTCATTTTCAAAAAACACATTATTTTAACATGAGTATTGGGATGTAGCAGCATCAGAAGAAGCTGCTCATTCTTTGTTTGAGGCCAAACTAGCCACCAGGCAGGCGTTTTGTGTTACATGGTGATGTAGATCAGTAACAGAAGAAATAACTGCACTCTGAATGAGATATTGTGATATGATGATAACAACAGAGCAGCCCCTTATTCATATGATTTCTGAAAACAGAAATATGTGAACTGGTGATTCCAACACAAGAATGATCCAGGATTAGAAAACGAATGCGTTTAACCTGCTGTCTTTAGATGCTCTGCCAAGGTGGTTGTTGAGTTGTGATATTAAAAAGTTTTTTGCAAAGTTTATCTTCGATTTTAACAAAAATGCAACCACACCATCAAGATGACTTCTTCGACTTGGTATCAGACTATTTAGTTCAGCCACTAAACTGAAAATGTTTTCCTGTTCTTTTTTAGACTTGTCGTTCTTTAACATCTGGGCTAGTTTCATTCTTAAACCTACTGCTGAGTTTTTCTTATCTTAAAATGGATGTTTGACCACACACAGCAGTGAGCATGACTGATAAAATGCTGTAGAGTGAATTTATCTGACAAAAATCTGAGTATTTTTCTGTTTTTTCTCACTATTCAGTAACAGACACATCAATAATGCTTGAGTACTTGGAACCCAAAATGTGAAAACGGATTTCATACTAAGTTCTGTTATTATTTTCCTTTGGTGCCTGCTCAAACCTCTGGATGGTGTAAAACAATTCTCACTGCAAGAAAACCCTTGTTTTTATTATTTTACAGTGGAAAGTTAGTTGCTTTGTGTGAATGCTTTTTGACACTTGTGTCTGTTGAGCAGGTTCGTTTTTTGAGATAGAAAACAAACTACTACTTTCCAATTAAGCTGTTTATTTTCTGCCATCAGTGTCTCAAAAGAATCTTGATCAAGGACCTTTTCTGTCTGGAACAGCCTCCCAGAAAATGACAAAGTCTGATATGAACAGAACATTTTATACCGTATTGTGAAATGTGATTGGTTATTGAACACAAACATATCATTCAAATATTGAACAGTGATTGGCTAAAGGTGGGGATAACCGTGGTGTAGACTTAGCTCTCCCATTGGTTGGTGCACAGATACGTCCATATCTCTGGCACACGATTCATCCAATCTCCAGGAACCATCCTGTAAAAGAACCTCCTAGAACCCTCTTCCCTCTCTCTACCTGTCAGTCTTATTCCTCTGTTAACTGAGATGTGATGCAGCTGCTGGTGGTGTCTCATAGGGAGGATTATTATGGTTTCCACTCTTAAACAACCTTGAGTTTAGCGGTTTCAGTAAAATTAGTTGTTTTATTATAAGGACATAGGAATGTGCTGTGTGTGTGAAAACACTCTTTGTACTGGTGTGTGTGTGTGTGTGTGTGTGTGTGTCTGTGCGCAGCTGTAGCTTTCCAGCCTGACCTGTGTGTATCCATCATGTATTTAACCCTTCAGAGCCTGGGGTTAATTCTCTCTCTCTATTCAGGTCAACACAACTCATACATTAATTACACAACAAATGGTTATTAATATTGTAATGTCTGTATATCTTATATAGACATAAAATATAATGAGGCGAAACGAGAGTGGTGTCTTTCAATGTGTTTACTTCTGAACTGCCAGACCAGACTGCCAAACATGGGGTAACAGGCATCCCATAATACCTTGCGCAGGTACTTCTTAAAGTGACCATAACACTGTTTTATACATTACAAATATCAATATTGTATTACTCATATGTGACATCAAGTTCAGTGTTCAGCTAGCAGTGCCTTAAAAAAATAAATCCTAACATGTCCTTGTCTCAGTCTGATCCAGTTCTTCTCTAAGATGAGGAAGTGGGCCGACATGTCCAACCTCTCGCGGGACTTCAGGCTACAAATGGATGGCTGGAGCGAAACTTTGAGGTCTCCACCGTGATCTTCCGCAAGTTTGATGTCTTGATTTAGTAGTAAGAGACTTCCTTTTTGTCCAAACCATTTGACTCTGATGGTGTGTGTCCACTGCATTCAATGTTCAACAAGTGAGCAATGGTTTTGTTTCCATGAATATAAACATATATGAAGAGTACATTGTAGTCCAAATTGTTATCCTGGTCATAAAACTGTTCACCAAGAAGTGTTTCTATTGGAGAGCTGTTACAGTTTAGGGCTGCATGTGGCAAAAGGCTGCTCGAAAATAATAAAAGTTGCTATATTTAACAATAGCGCTTCTAAGCATCCAACTTATACTTACTCCTTGAGTGCTCTTTGCTACTGTGACCTGGAAATCAGTCCCCTCCACCATCATGGAGGATCTTCCAAACCTTTAAATGCTCAGTAAGGAGAGTGGAGCTTAGTGCGAGTAAACACAGCTGTGTTCTACGCACAGTAACGACAGGTTATGTTTCTGTGGTTTAGTGTCTCACACACACACACACACACACATATTATTTATCTTTAGCTGCAGTATTTTTCCTCTAATATTCTTCTTTTACTGCAGCATTTTAGCTCTAATATTCATCTTTTACTGCAATAGTTTAAATGTATAAGAGCTCATTGTTTGCATCTATTGTACTGCAACTAATGTATTGCATATATTATACTACAACTAATGTATGACAGCTAATTTTTTACAGTAACGTATTAGAGCTAATGCTTATCATCAATTGTACTGTTAGATCTAATGTGCTACAGCTAATGAAGCCTGAGTGTTGACCAAATGACCACAAAAAGACACAAAATAATCACAGAAACAAAAAATTTGAACAAAAACACACAAAAATGACCGCAAAGAGACACAAAATGACCATAAAGAAATGCAAAATGATCACATAACCAAAAATAAAACAGAAAAATGAATACATTTGAAGGGACTGAACAGGAAAACAGTGTGACTTTTGACTTCTTTCAAAGCTGTTTCACTGTAATCGTGTTTTGATAGATAGATAGATAGATAGATAGATAGATAGATAGATAGATAGATAGATAGATAGATACAAACTTTTATTATTTGGATGATGTTCATTTTGTTGTTGACTATCATAGGATAACGTTATTTCTTTTACACCGACAAATCAAAAATAAGATGGTTTCACCTTAGCTGACATGTTTCAACTGCAACTGCAGTCTTCTTCAAAGCGTCATCTGGCGTGTGCTGACGTGTCCTTTTTATCATGTGACCAGTCTGACAGATCTGTCAGAATCTGTCAGATAGGCCACGCCCCCCGCCGTCCGGTGGTCTCTGGAGGATGGAGTCCCAGGTATTAGAGGGTGTAGTCCCCCTCGTCCCGGTTCATGGAGCAGCTCGCCTGCTTCCTGATCTCGATGGCCTCCTTGATCCATCGTTTATGTTTGTTGGTCTCTGATGTTAAAATCCTGCCCCCTGTCCCAGTCCATGATAAGATTATTTCTTTTGCAGTGATCCCTGATGGCTGATTTTTTGTTTTCTTGTTCGGCTTTTTCTTTTTGTGTTCTTGTGAGTCGTCCAGTTCATTCATTTATTCATGGCATCAGACCACATGAGTCGATAACAGCCTCGTGGCCTCTCATTAACCCCTGCCGTTCCCTGGTTCCCTCCAGATGAGTCGTGGCCCCTCCAGTCAGGAAGCAGCAGCGGAGAGCTCTCTGGATCAGGAGAGGCCCAGGCCGAGGCCCTGTGGTGGGGACACCACCTGCAGGTGGCGCTGGTCAACACGGTGGCCTTCAGGGGCATCTGGCAGAAGCAGTTTCTGTTCACCAACTCCCAGAACCTGCCCTTCATCCTGTCTGATGGGACTCCCATCAAGATGCCCATGAAGTACCAGGCTGCAGAGGTCAGCTTTGGTAAGAGACCAGAATCATCCACTGGATGAGCTTCTAGGATGTAGTTAGAAGGAACTGTTCAGTTTAGTTATAGAGTGTATATACAGTGTATTATATGACTGGGTGTAATTCTGTGATTAGTTTCACTCATCTGAAGTCGCTTCTGCTGCACGTTTCACGCAGCATCCTCCCCTTCTGCTCTCCCTGTGGTTGCTCTTATATATATATATATATATATATATATATATATATATATATATATATATATATATATATATATATATATATATATGTATACACACTATATTGCCAAAAGTATTCGCTCACCTGCCTTGACTGGCATATGAACATAAGTGACATCCCGTTCCTAATCCATAGGGTTCAATATGACGTGGGTCCACCCTTTGCAGCTAGAACAGCTTCAACTCTTCTGGGAAGGCTGTCCACAAGGTTTAGGAGTGTGTTTATGGGAATTTTTGACCATTCTTCCAGAAGCACATTTGTGAGGTCACACACTGATGTTGGACCAGAAGGTCTGGCTCTCAGTCTCCACTCTAATTCATCCCAAAGGTGTTCTATGGGGTTGAGGTCAGGACTCTGTGCAGGCCAGTCAAGTTCATCCACACCAGACTCTGTCATCAATGTCTTTATGGACCTTGCTTTGTGCACTGGTGCACAGTCATGTTGGAAGAGGAAGGACCAGCTCCAAACTGTTCCCACAAAGTTGGGAGCATGGAATTGTCCAAAATGTCTTGGTATGCTGAAGCATTCAGAGTTCCTTTCACTGGAACTAAGGGTCCAAGCCCAGCTCCTGAAAAACAAGCCCACACCATAATCCCCCCTCCACCAAACTTTACACTTGGCACAATGCAGTCCCACAAGTATGGTTCTCCTGGCAACCACCAAACCCAGACTGGTCCATCAGATTGCCAGATGGAGAAGCGTGATTGGTCACTCCAGAGAAGGTGTCTCCACTGCTCTAGAGTCCAGTGGTGGCTGCTTTACACCACTGCATCCCACGCTTTGCATTGCACTTGGTGATGTATGGCTTGGATGCAGCTGCTGGGCCATGGAAACCCATTCCATGAAGCTCTCTGCTGAAGCACTGTTCTGGAGCTAATCTGAAGGCCACATGAAGTTTGAAGGTCTGTAGTGATTGACTCTGCAGAAAGTTGGCCACCTCTTGGCACTATGCTCCTCAGCATCCACTGACCCCGCTCCGTCAGTTTACGTGTCCTACCACTTGGTGGCTGAGTTGCTGTCGTTCCCACACACTTCCACTTTCTTATAATACAGCTGACAGTTGACTGTGGAATATTTAGGAGCCAGGAAATGTCACGACTGGATTTGTTGCACAGGTGGCATCCTATCACAGTTCCACGCTGGAATTCACTGAGCTCCTGAGAGCGAGTCATTCTTTCACAAATGTTTGTAAAAGCAGTCTGCAGCCTAGGTGCTGGATTTTATACACCTGTGGACATGGAAGTGATTGGAACATCTGATTCTGATTATTTGGATGGATGAGCCAATATTTTTGCATATATACACACACACACATATATATATATATATATATATATATATATATGTATATCCAGTGAATTTAAAAGAGCAGTATTTCTATGAACATTTGGAACTTCAGTTATTTAAACTTCTTCGATGGTTGTTCAATAACATTTGTCAGTGACAGTTCTGATCATCATCAAGGTGATGTTTGACTGTTTCTTTGTCATTTTCTGAACTAAATGACATTAATCCCTCTCTGCAGCTGATCCCAGTGGAGCTTCTACCATCTGTTTCTCATCAACCAGTTCCTCTATCAGACATGCAGCTCCACATTTATTAGAAACTCACTGTTATCTCTGTAATCTCTTTATTTTCCAGTCCTGCCTGTATTTAATTACAACCTTGTTCCATTCAGAACATTTAAATACATTTTCTTTCACCATCCAATAATTGTTTATTATCACAGTGACAAGAGAAAATGTTTCACTTTCTCGATATTTAATAAAATGTTTAGTTAAATATGTTTGGCATTTACAAATGATGTGAGTCGTTTCTGTTTCTACTCTGGTGTTGTCTTTCTTTTAATCTGTTGGACATGGTTCTGTGACGTTTAAAGTGAAATCAGGTGGAAATAGACCTGAGCTAAACTCTACTGATGACTGAATCAGAAGAAGTCCTGACCTCATTGATCTCCTCTCAGGTCAGCTCAGGACGGGATCGGATCAGCGCTACACGGTTCTGGAGCTGCCGTTCCTGGGCCGCTCCCTGAGCCTGCAGGTGGTTCTACCCAGCGAGAGGAAGACGCTACTGTCCTCCCTGGAGGCTCAGCTCACACAGCGCCACCTAGCGTCCTGGGTCACCGGCCTGCGCAGAACCAGGATGGACATCTTCCTCCCAAGGTAGAGAACAATGCTTCAGGATTAGAGACTGGTTCAGGACTTGCAGACTCTTCATGAGGCTTGGTTCATAAACATGGATCTTCTTCTGGTGTTTCCAGATTCAGAATGCAGAACAAGTTCAACCTGAGGTCGGTGCTCCCCGCTATGGGCATCAGCGACGCCTTCAACCCCACAGCAGCCGACTTCACCGGGATCTCAGGTCAGTCCATCAGTTCATAAACATCCAGGATGTCCTTCAGGTTTAATCCCAGGTTCTTCAGGTATCTGACAGTTTGTTCCTTCTGAAGTGGAGGAGGGTCTCTATGTGTCTGATGCCTTCCATGAAGTCAGGATAGAAGTCACGGAGGACGGGACCAAAGCAGCTGCTGCTACTGGTGATAATATGATAGATATTAATATAACAAATAGATATTAATCCTACTGTTGTCCTCATTTACGGGCACCAAAAAATATTGTTTCCTTGTCTGAAAAAAGATCCAAAAATTCAGCAAAAAAATTCCCCAAATTTCTGAAAATTTGCAAAAGCTTCAGAAGAAAACTCCAATAATTCCTTAGAAGTTTCCCTTAAAAGTTTTATTTTAAAATAATCCCCCAGATTTGGCAAGAAAATTCTTGTAGATATTTTCAAGAAATGAGTAAAAATATTCCAAAAAAATCTATCTAAAGTGATTATATATATATCAGTAAAACTTCTACTATTGTCTTTAAGTACATTCACAAAAAAAATCAATCAAAATCCAGTGAAATTCGCTGGATTTTGGTTGATTTTTTTATGAATGTTGTTGAGAAACATTTTAACATTTTTTTTTCCACCAAAAAAATGTTCAACAATTTCCCCAAAATGTTGAAAATGTGGACATCAGAAGTTTCACTGTGAAAATATTTTTTTCCCACATTTTCAAAATTTAAAACAGGGTCAATTTTGAGCCGCAGGACGACACGAGGGTTAATAGAACAGAACAAACCAACTGTCTAAAGTTTCTAAAACATGATTTTCTATCCCTGCAGCGATGGTCCTCCTCAAAAGATCCCGAGCTCCAGTTTTCAAAGCAGATCGGCCGTTCTTATTTCTACTGCAACAGGTTCACACAGGTATTTACTTCACATCATACAGATGTTTTCAATGTTTTAGTCTAGAAAAGCACCCTAGTCAGGGTATGCTGTTTGACATTTTAGTTTTAGTATGAAAATAAATAGATCTTTGAATGACTTGCACTGATCAGACACTACAGAAATACTCAGTGGAGCAGACAGGTTTGAGCTGAGCATCAACAGGTGACCTATCCTTGAGCTCCTGGAGGGTTTTTGTGAACAGAAGCTTTGGAACACGTGTGTGAATTACTCCTGTTGGACCTTCTCTCTCAGAAGTTTAAAAATGACATTAATAAATAATCTGTTTCTGTTCTGTGATTCATGTTCAGTGGTGAAATAAAAAACCATCCAGGAAGCTTTTCTACATTGATGCAACGTTTCCCAGAGCTTCATCTGATGACTTGAAACAGAACTGACCTGCTGATGGAGGACCTGTTGAAGAACCCTAACCCTGTAACTGATGAAGATAAAGAAGAAGGTTTTCCTGTCAGGTGTAACTGATGATGATGAAGGTTTTCCTGTCAGGTATAATTGATGAAGATGAAGGTTTTCCTGTCAGGTGTAAATGATGAAGGTGACGATGGGGGACGACTGGGGGACCCTGACGGGGTGAGCTGGTGTCTTCATTTGCACAACTGACTTCCCCTCTTGGACGTCCCTTAGTTCTGCCCCTAGTTCTGCTGCTACAGGCCTAGGCTGCTGGAGGACTTCTCTGGATGCACTGAGCCCTTCTCTATCTACCATTATATTTAATATATATATACCATTATTGCATTACATTCACTCTGTTTCTCCCTGTGTCCTTTCTCCGAGTGTCCCTGATCCCAGAGCTGGATGCTTCAGATCTGTGGTGGTTCTCCCACCAACTGGCCTAATCTCCATCTGTGGGATGCTGCTGCTGCTGACCTTCCTCCAGCCCACTGCTTCCAGCTGCCCATTTCCATCAATCTACTCTGCATCACCCTCACTATACTTGATTTGCTCGTCTACATATTTTTGAATTTACCACCAGCTATATATGTAGTATATTTAATGCCAGAGCCATACACCATAGCAGTAAACTATAATCAGTTTCCAGCCCAGAGGGATATATGCACAGATTTTTTAAAATACCACGTAGAAGACTATATACAGGAAGATGAGGTATCAGTTCTTGCACATAGATATACAACAGTCCTTTATTACTCCCCAGGTTAGGGGAAATTTCCAGTGTTAGAGCAGCAAAAATCTTTCAGAGCAGCACTAACTACAGTTTACTACAGTAAAGATAATAATTATAATAACAATAATATATACAAGAATGAAAAATGAATAAATACAGTATTACTACACTATAAGTGACATCAGCATAAAGTGGCTTGTGGAATACATGTAATTGTAAAAGTGCAGAAAATGCCAGCAGTGCAAGGAGGTGTGGAGATTTTCTCAAAACAGGTGAGTCCTGTGAATATGACCAAAATATGAGATAAAACTACCAGAAACATGTACAAAATGACCAAAATATGATTGGTTGATAATGTATCAGTGTTGTTATTGATTATTGATCGGTTGCAGGGACAGAGATTTGTGTCTTGAGTCTCTGCTGTCATCTAATCTCTCTCATGTAAGATCATGTCACAGGAGGGGGCGCTACTGACCTCTTGTGGACACAGGCGGTAACGACACGACATTATTACTAACTGTATAGCTGGCGACATTACAGGTGAGCAGCACTTCCTGTTCATCTTCAACGTAAAAGCAGCTTTCTTTATTGTACATTTTATGTCAAACGTATTACTAAGCGATTTAGGTCGATTCAGAAGGATCTCTGGTGTAAACCAAGTCGTATTTAACGACAGCTAGCTTCTCCACTTGCTCCAATTACTTTTGTTGTAGTCTGAGTCACGTCCAAACAGGAAATGAATCCACAATGTAGCTAATGACAATCTATAGCAGCATCTCCGTGATGGCAGCGTTAGCGAGCTAGCAGCTAATCAGAAGCTAGTGACAAGCTAACTCCAGCGCTACCAGCAGCGTCTCTTTAAAAGGTGCTGATCACGATATCAGGCTGAAACATTAGACCCGGGACAGGAAACGGAGCTAGAGCTCTGTGTCTTGGAGAGAATTGATTTTAGAATTACACGTGTTAAGGTATTAGTCCATGTCATAAGAAACCCTCGTTAGCAATTCCGCTAGCTCGGCTAACACTTCCGGTAACGAATGCATTTGTACATTACCTATAACGTGTTCATTTTTGAACGTATAGTGACAACAAACACAATTTGAGGGAGTCGACAAGCTAGTGGTCCTGAAATAGATTTTGGTTCATACTGCAGATTCTTCTGAGTCTCACAAAACCACGTTTTAGCATAAGTGCATTACGATAGTTTTGCGTTGAAATAGGAAGTGCTGCTCATCTGTACTGTCGCCAGCTTTGCCTCAAATAATAATTAGTGTCGTTACCGCCTGTGTCCGCCAGAGAGCAGTAATGTGTACAGTAAAGATAATTTCACAAGACTTGAAGCCTAAATATGCTTAATTTTCTCTGATGGAAAGAAAACTAATGAATTCTTTCTGTTTTTAACGTTTCTGGCTGATAATTGAGTCCTTCTGGTGATAATTCTGGTCGTTATAAGTGTGTATGTGTGTGAAATGAGGGCTTTTTATCACTTCTTTAAAATTATTTCTATTTTATATTTCCCACTTTTCTGTGTTTCCTTTATAAATGGACAATATCCGACCTAAACGTGAGATTTATGTTTAAAATACTATGATTTTAGTTTCTGAGCTCAGATGTGAAAATGTGTTTTGTTTTTTACTTATTTAAAAAAAATTCTACTGTATGTTTTCCTTTTTTGATATTTTTCAAATATATCAGTAAAAATGTATAAATTTATAAAGAATAATTGGAGATTGGAGGTTTTTGCATGGATGATTTATATGAAGTGTTCTTATCAGTGGAGTATTTGTGAAATGTTTTAGTAAAATATTGGACTGAAACAGATTTTTATTTTCTATTTTCATTTTGATTCTAAACAGCACAGAATCTGAAAGAAAGTGAAATGTAAGAGTTTTTTTGTGTGTGTTTTTGTCTTTGTTAGGCCATAAAACAAGTTTACTCGTGTTGTCGTGGTGTTTTGGGCACTAAAAATGTTTGTTTTTCCACTGACAATAAAGAATCTAATCTATTGGAACCTTTTCTCTCTGACTGGAGTTCAGGTTTCGTTGAGTCAGTTTACACTCAGAAAGTCCGATTTTGTCAAACCTTGTTCCCACAACAACAACAGGAAGCTGCAGAATTTATGCAACAAAAGCCTTTTAAAAAAAAAAAAATCCTCTTCCAGCTTCTGTTGGTTTTAATAAAATGATCTTTTAGTATTTCTCTGTGTTTTCCAGCGTTTTGATTTATAAACCAGGAGCTGCTTCACTGAGGAGAGTCTTTTAGTTTTCAGGTAATATGATGGTGAAGAAAATGTGTTACTGCAGTAAAGATTCCACTGAATTATTATTTGATCCATGAACTTGTCATCAGAATCCCTCAGTTCTTCTCCAGTTTGTTGCTGCTGTCGGGTGAACAGGTGAGCTCCAGGTGAACAGGTGATGTCAGCAGCAGGTCAGTCTGTGATTGGAGCAGTAAAACTCATCTACATTAAATTAAATGTTATGCTAATGTAGATGCACTCATGTGACATAAACTGTGAAGTCCACTCTAAACTGTATTAAGGCTTAGAGCCAGGATTTTTAACTTTTGTATCTCTGTGTTCCCCCCGCTGACCTGAGCAGGTGGTACGTTCCACTCAGACACACCTGACGGGATCAAACCACCAACACACAAGCCACACAGCTCCACTTTATTTAACCTTCACCTAGTTTTATCGATCTTTTCATGGTTTCTTCATCTTTGAATGAATATTTTTGGCACTAAGTGTGAACTTTTTGAACGGACTCTGCTCGTCAGATGGAGGAACGTCGGGGAGTTTGTTGGAAGATTCAGGTGAGAGGAAACAGAAGTAGGATGTTAGACAGGACTGATCTGCTGTCCTATCTTCATCAGACACTGATGCTGTGGCTGAACGTCAGGTCAGATCAGATCAGCAGCACCTGATGTGCATCAAGAAACATCATGTTTCTTGATGCACATCAGGCTCCAGGTGGTTAGAATATACTTGACTTGTTCATTTAAAGTGTTTTCCTCAAAACTCGACCAGCTTCATTAGAGTAAATCGTCATGATGTCGTGTTCAGATAATACCAAAGAGGAGGTTTATGCTTTCTCTGCTTGAGGCTTAGAGCAGTTAAAAATAACAAATTTGAAGTTCTTACGAATGAATAATTAAGAAAAATCTCATCTGTTGTCAATCATGTTGGCACCGTCTGCAAAGATGAAGGCAGATAGAAGCACAAATGGGTGGTAATCAAGAAACATATTACCAAAAAAGATCACTAGAATAAGCACAGGTTATTTTTTGATGATGTTGAAATCACATTGTGAAAAAAAAAACTCAGTTAAATTTTGATGATGCTATGAAAACATGGTAATTTAAGAAAAATAGGAGAAGTACATCTAATGAATCACTGTAACCAAGAACAGAGTTGAGGAGCTTGTATTTTGAGAATTTGTAAGTTTGTGTGTCAATAATTCATGTATGTTAGTATATTGTCCAAAAAAGAATTAAAACGTCACTGTTTGGTATGTCACCTTAACCCATTCATGCATGAATTATGATAACCTCAGTCAGGATTTTGTTTTCCCCCAATTGTTTTTATTCATCTTTAGGCATGAAAAACAAGGTTTGAACTTTATTTTATTTCAACCCATTTTTCTAAAAAATATATTTACATGTCCACTGAGATGGCCACCATGCATTTTGCTCTAGAAATATGGATTTAACAAACAAATGGATAAAATGATATACAGTGTATTGAACTGTGAAATGTGATGTGAACTATAAAATAAAATAATTGATGCATAAATAATTCAAACAGCATTGAGGGATTCACTCTCCTGTATAGATTCCCAAGTCTCTCAGATGACATATTTTCAAGAACAGCAGCAGTAATAGCCTAATTGTGGCCAATGAATTGTAGTTGAAATATAGCTGGTGATGCATGATGTGCACTTTAGTGGACATGAGATTAATCATAATTGCCTCCCAATATAACATCAATACTTGGAAAATTTTGCAATTGCATGACTCCTTAGATGTTCCTCGATGTCACCATATTTTTCTTTCCTGCAAAGGTCTCTTTTTATAGAAGGCTTGAACAAAAGAAAATGAGCTACTTGGTGTTTCTGGCTGCCTGCCGGCCATCTTGGTTTGACTCTTTTTTTTAAAGAATTTGCAATGGCTAGCCAATCACTGGCAGTGGAAGAAATGATGCAATAGGATCCACTGTAGTGGCTGATGTCCAACTATGCCATCAAAACTCATGCACATACAAGAAAACAGCTTTAGAAGAGCTGCACACTGTCATGACCTCTATGCATGGAAGGGTTAAAGGCATCAATAATGAACACAACACAAATAAATTGCTATCATATTACAATTCTGCATAATACACAGTGGAGAATCACAGTGATATTGTAATAATTGAAGGTATTTTTCTGCTGTTCTATCAAAAGTTGTCAGGAGAGGCAAAGAATTCTAAACTAAATAGTTACAGAGAAGAGGGGGAGAAATAAACTGATTTCAGAATGACGGAATGAGATCTATAACGAATGAAACACAGGTTTCAGGTAGTTTAGCTCCGCCCACTAAGACTGTCTCCGCCTGTCTTCTCTAACGTCCGCAGTTGAGACATAAACTCTGACTTGGTGACACTCAGACTCCCACTGGACTTTCCATTCAATTTACACATTTCTTCATATATGTATAAACACACACACACACACACACACACACACACACACACACACACACACACACACACACACACACACAGATAAAACTACCAGAAATACATATATATATATATAATATGACCAACATATGACAAAAAAAACTACCAGAAATATGAATAAAATGACCAAAATATGAGATGAAACTACCAGAAATATGTTCAAAATGACCAAAATATGAGATGAAACTACCATAAATATGAACAAAATGACCAAAATATGAGCTAAAACTACCAGAAATATGTACAAAATGACCAAAATATGATTGGTTGATAATGTATCAGTGTTATTATTGATTATTGATGGGTTGCAGGGACAGAGATTTGTGTCTGAGTCTCTGCTGCCATCTATTGGTCCATCAACAACATGACTTTTCCCAGATTTAATCCCAGAGTCCTGACTTGTTAGTAGAATGATGAAGAGGTCAGAGGTCACAGCATGCAGTGTAAAAGTTCCAGAGAAGACATTAACTGCAGATTGTAAATTTGTAATAGTTTCTACATCATGACAAGTTGTTTTGATCATAGAGTTAAATACCAGATTGTTCAGTTACTAAATGACTGAATGTTGTGTTCCTTTGTAGACACTCTGGAAGTTGTCATGTGGAAATGATGAACTGAGGCATAAAACTGTTGAAATTTAACTTATTTTCTGAAAACATTTCTGGTTGTTCATAATGTTTTGTCAAAAGATAATTCCTCAAATGTGAACATTTTCAAAATGTGCTTTTTGCACTAAAACAAATGGAATAATTAGGAGTTGTGGTTATTTATAGGTTATTATGCTGTGGTTTTACTGGAGATCAGACTGGGCTGAATGTGGAACCTGGACTAGAATCAGTTTGACGTCCTGCTGCAGGGCTTTGAGGTAAAAGATTCACACTAAGTTGGATGATGAAAAGATGTTGAAAATATTAGGTCCACGTGACCACCACTGTTTCTCTCCCTGCTCAGATTTAGTTGCATGTTCTAGTTGGAGAAAGGTCAAAACTTCTACAAGCTTTGACAAAGTAAATGAGTACAAAATGAATAAATCAGTAACCTGCAGCTCTAACTTCCTACACGCTAAATGAGACTCCTAATATGTAGACGACGACTCATCTGCATTCCAGTATCCTCACTACCAAACTGTCCAGCAGCCAGAGAAAGATGAGCCAGTAGATGGAATGTCAAAGAATACCTGGATGTCCCTCTGTTTGGATTGGGAAGTATCCCAGCATGCTTTTCTGGCCATCCTGACCCACAATCCTTTGCAGTTACTTTGAGCATGAGTATAGACAAGCAGGATCTGCTGACAGATGACGGGTCATTTTCCACCACAGGAAGTTTAAAATGCATTATTCTGATGAAGCAGCATGTCCCAGCTGTACTCATGCTGAATAAAACACAACGGACCATGGGCTGTACTGAAAGTAAAAAGGATGAAGAACTGCATATATATATATATATATATATATATATATATATATATATATATATATATATATATATATATATATATATATATATATATATATATATATATATATATATATATATATCAGTTTATGAGATTATGGTAATGCAGTGGACTTATATTTCTGCCATTTGGCTTCAGGGTTGTCTGATTAAACCCTCCATCACCGGTAGATGACTCTAGATATCAGGTGACTCCGTGCACGCCTCATTCTGCTCTGAGGGTTAGTGAATAGAAGTCCAACATGGACTCAATAATTATCACTATTATTGTTGCTAAAGGTACTGCATAGGTGTAAACATTATTTATTTAGCAAGAGATAGTACTTCTGTATCCTAAGAAAGTACCAGAAATGTGCAGAAAGTAGCTTTAAATGCATTTTTGAAGAGAAACAACAGTGTATACTGTACAATGGAATGGAAAACTACAACACTTCCTGGTCTCTAAGGCCTCCTTAATCCATGGTTTGTGTTTGTTGGTCTCTGATGTTAAATCCTCCCCCTGTCCCAGTCCATGATGTGCTTGTTTCTTTTACAGTGGTCCCTGATGGCTGATTTTTTGTTTTCTTCATCTGCTTTTTCTTTTTGTCTTCTTGTGAGTCGTCCAGCTGTTTCCTTTATTCTGTCTGCTGTTCCTTTCTTCTTGTGTTGAATGATCTTCCAGTTTCTCCAGTGTATGTTTTATCACATGATTTACACGGAGTTTCATATATGATGTTGCTTTTTTTGTCTTTTGGATGGACTAATAGCTGCTGCAGTTTTCTATGTGGTTCTACTGCTGTGTTGATGTTGTGTTTTCTCATTATGGGATGTATGGGTTCTGTTGTCCCTCAGATATATGGAATGCTGATTATGCCTTTATTTTTATTGTCTGGTTTTTGTGTATGTTTTGTTTTTGTTTGTTTTAGTTTTTTTCTCTTTGTTTTTGGCTTGTTGTTTTCCTTTGTTTATGGCCCATATGGGATATTGGTAGTGTGTGAGTGAGTTCTGATGTGTTTTTCCTCCTCCTGTCTGTCTTTATCATCGGTTATGATGCTGGTCTGTTCTAATAGTGTTCTAACTGGTAGTTTGTGTTCTGTGGATGTTCTGATGTCCAGAGGAGGTTCTGGTCCGTTCTAATAGTGTTCTAACTGGTAGTTTGTGTTCTGTGGATGTTCTGATGTCCAGAGGAGGTTCTGGTCCGTTCTAATAGTGTTCTAACTGGTAGTTTGTGTTCTGTGGATGTTCTGATGTCCAGAGGAGGTTCTGGTCCGTTCTAATAGTGTTCTAACTGGTAGTTTGTGTTCTGTGGATGTTCTGATGTCCAGAGGAGGTTCTGGTCCGTTCTAATAGTGTTCTAACTGGTAGTTTGTGTTCTGTGGATGTTCTGATGTCCAGAGGAGGTTCTGGTCCGTTCTAATAGTGTTCTAACTGGTAGTTTGTGTTCTGTGGATGTTCTGATGTCCAGAGGAGGTTCTGGTCCGTTCTAATAGTGTTCTAACTGGTAGTTTGTGTTCTGTGGATGTTCTGATGTCCAGAGGAGGTTCTGGTCCGTTCTAATAGTGTTCTAACTGGTAGTTTGTGTTCTGTGGGTGTTCTGATGTCCAGAGGAGGTTCTGGTCCGTTCTAATAGTGTTCTAACTGGTAGTTTGTGTTCTGTGGATGTTCTGATGTCCAGAGGAGGTTCTGGTCCGTTCTAATAGTGTTCTAACTGGTAGTTTGTGTTCTGTGGGTGTTCTGATGTCCAGAGGAGGTTCTGGTCCGTTCTAATAGTGTTCTAACTGGTAGTTTGTGTTCTGTGGGTGTTCTGATGTCCAGAGGAGGTTCTGGTCCGTTCTAATAGTGTTCTAACTGGTAGCTTGTGTTCTGTGGATGTTCTGATGTCCAGAGGAGGTTCTGGTCCGTTCTAATAGTGTTCTAACTGGT
Source organism: Amphiprion ocellaris (assembly GCF_022539595.1). Classification (NCBI taxonomy): domain Eukaryota; kingdom Metazoa; phylum Chordata; class Actinopteri; family Pomacentridae; genus Amphiprion; species Amphiprion ocellaris. Next base: position 36,671 of record NC_072777.1, on the reverse strand, counting down.
AGTTTGTGTTCTGTGGATGTTCTGATGTCCAGAGGAGGTTCTGGTCCGTTCTAATAGTGTTCTAACTGGTAGTTTGTGTTCTGTGGGTGTTCTGATGTCCAGAGGAGGTTCTGGTCCATTCTAATAGTGTTCTAACTGGTAGTTTGTGTTCTGTGGATGTTCTGATGTCCAGAGGAGGTTCTGGTCCGTGTGTGTGGGTTTCCTGTAAACTGTTATTTTGATGCTGCTGTCTTCTCTGTGGTGAATGTTCATGTCCAGGAATGAAATGGTCCGGTTTATTTCCTCTTCGTGTGTGGATTGTATGTTTCCCGTGTCGTCCATGTTGTTCAGATGATCACTGAGTTCTTGTGTGTGTCCAGATTTTATTATTTCCAGGATGTCGTGGACGTATCTTCTCCAGAGTGTGGGTCTGCAAAGCGGGGATGGCTTTGGTTTCCAGGTCCTCCATGAAAAAGTTACTCATTATGGCTGAAAGTGGATCTTTTTTTAAACTTTATTTTACCAGGTAAGATCAGATGAGAACAGTTTCTCCTTTACAATGATGACCTGGCCAGATGTGTCATTGCTAAACCTGGTTTCTGACTGTAGATTATTCCTTTCAACTGAAAATAGGTGGATTTGGCAATAAACCGGAGTAATGTGATGATGTCGTCTACTGGGAGGTTTGTGTGTTTTTTCAGTGTCCTGTCCTTCATGAGTCGTTCCTGTACGATGTGTAATGTGACGTCTACGGGGTTTTAGTGATGAATGAAACGACGTCATGTCATATGAATACCTCCTCTTTTTCTACTGTGATATGGTTTAGTTCTTGTCCAGTTGTTTGGAGTTCTTGCAGTGATGTTGTGATGTACCAAGGAGGGGTTTGATGATTTCTACCAGAGCTTTATAAAGGTTGTAGGTGACTGATCTGATGCTCTGATGGGGGGGGGGGGTAACGTTGGCTGTGGGTATCAGATGGTTTTATGCTTCCTGTGGTATCTGTTTGGTTTCTAGTAGGGGTTTTAACACAGTTTTTAGGGTCCTTTGCTTTTGTTCTATGGGATGTTTTTTTCCAGTATTTCATTAAATTATCTGCTGCAGAGAGAAAAGGAATAAAAGGAGACAGAAATGAGGGCAAATGTGTTCAAAACAAGTTAAAACATCATGCAAAATGCCTCAAAACCTGCTCAAAAACAATAAAAACTGACTGAAATGACTCAAAAGCTCGAAATTTGTCTAAACAAGTTACAATATTGTGCAAAATACCTCAAAGCAAGATAAAAAACTGACTTGAAATTCTTTGAAAAGACTAAAAAAAATCTAAATTTGTCCAAAACAACTTAAAATATTGTACAAAATTCCTCAAAACATAAAAACTGACTTAAATATGTCTGAAATGACTTAAAAGCTCAAAATTTGTCCAAAACAAGTTAAAAATATTTGTCTAATAACCAAAATGTATCATGACCTGCTCAAAATGATAAAAACTGACTTGAAAATGTCTGAAATGACTTAAAAGCTTAAAATTCAACCAAAATGACTTAAAATTTGCCCAAAACTAATTAAAGTTCTGCACAAAATCACTGGAAACTTCAGTCTTGACTCATAATGTGTCCAAATGCATAAAGTTCCTGCTGTTGGGCCTGAATTTTAATACAGGTGTAACCAGGTGGTAAACAGAGGCAAGTAAATATCCTGAAAACCACTGAAATCCCTGTTTGTGACTCTTCTGCTGATTGTCGTTTTGGACAGCAGGGGGCGTATTGTTATTGTTGTATTGGGGGTAGTTTTGAGGTCAAAGGGCAAGATACTGGAAGTGGTGGGAACAGAACAAAGGGTTACTGGTTACTGTGGGACAGTAAGAAACTGTAAATAATACCGTGCTATGAAAGACTGAATTATGAAATATAGTGACAGGGTGGTAAATTGTTTGTTATTTGCATTAAAAATCCACTTTATGTCCGTGTACTGTGCTGAGGAGTACCGACAGTTAGAGCAGTGGTTCCCAACCTGTTTGGCTTGGAGCCCCCCCTATAAGCTGCACTCCAGCCCCCAGCGGGCGTAACTCCATCTTTAGCAGAGAAACGAAGCTCCAGCAGTGTTTGTCCATCATACATGAGCAGCGACTTGATTTGTTGAGTGCCGAGGGTGAACTACAATAATATCATCAACAAAACTGACAGTGAGAGACAAGCTGCCACACACACTGGCACCATCTTGACCCAAGCTGATCAATCATGATGTTCTTAGTTCCATGAAATATGAATGTATTATTATATGCATTGTGTTTTTGTGTTAGTTAATGATGAGATATTTCTAACTGCTTTTGTGTTACTGCAGTATGTGTTTAGAACAGAGGCTTATAGAGGGCAGTGTGGTAACTGTGGGTTTTATTTGCCCACTAGGTGCCACAGCCGTATGTTTCTGTTTTTAGTACTATTTCTGGTGCTGTTTCTCATATTTCTACTAATGTGTTGCGCCATAGGTTTTTGTAAAACACAATTCATTGTATAAATTCTATTAGATGTAAATAACTTGGGAAACAAAGAACCCCCACAAATTTAATTTGAAGTATTGGTTTCTGATTTAACCCGGCTTCAAATCTAATGTTAGATTCAGTGTTAAATCCACAAACAGAGAGACTTTTGGTGACTTTTCAGAGCGTATTTTAACATAAACTCAGAGTTTTGATGACTTTTCAGAGCGTATTTTAACATAAACTCAGACTTTTGGTGACTTTTCAGAGCGTATTTTAACATAAACTCAGACTTTTGGTAACTTTTCTGTTTGTATTTTAACATAAACTCAGACTTTTGATAGGGCTGGGCGATAAATCGATTTTATCGATTAATTCGAGTTTGTACTTAATGTCGATTTTGTTAGAAGGTTTTTATATTATCATTAATAGTTATGCTTAATAGCTATGGTATGAACTGTTACACTGTTACACATGATGTTTTTAGTACATAAGCTTACTGAAACCTGTACCTATTGTTTCAATGCATTTACCACCCCCACTGTATTTTACTGTATTTTTCCACACACACAGACCACACCTCACATTCACACCCACTCGCATATCATTAACTTGTGAACCCAACTGTATAAATAAAGGACGGCAGGGACCACCTCTTGGTAGCTCACACGAGACGTGTCGTGTTGCACTGTGCGTGGGTTACCCTTGCTGCAAGTAAAAAGAAGCCACGTGTTGTTCATTACAGCGAGCGGTCCCTGGTTGGAGAGCCTTCCTCTCTAACGGATTTGTTTTTATGAAAATCAATTTTCTCATCAACATCCGCCACCAGCGCCTGCCTGCTGGGCTCCTGTAGTTCAGAGTGCGCCCACTGCGGGCTGCAGCTCATTTGCATTAAGTAGACTGGACTCCGGTGTGAGGAGATTAGGTAGGGGGCAAAAAAAAAAATTGGGTGAATCGGGATTTTTTGTGAAAAAATCTGAGATTTTTTTTTAAGGCCATATCGCCCAGCCCTAACTTTTGATGACTTTTCTGTTTGTATTTTAACATAAACTCAGGCTTTGGGTGACTTTTCAGAGCATATTTTAACAAAGTCAGACTTTTATTGACTTTTCAGAGCATATTTTAACATAAACTCAGACTGTTATTGACTTTTCAGAGCGTATTTTAACATAAACTCAGACATTTATTGGCTTTTCAGAGCGTATTGTAACATTCGGAGCTCTAACTCAGACTTTCCTCTCTTCTCCAGCATTAAAACTTTTTCTGCAGAGAGAAAAGAACGACTCTGTTTTTTGCCAGACTGGAGGATGTTGGAGGGAGTCTGTTAATCTCTCTGGACCTGACATTTGAAAACCTCCACCTCTCCTCACCCTCCCAGCCCACTGATGTGAGGAAATCCAGCTCTGAACAGACTGAACTTCTAAATCCCTCCTGGAAGCTTCACCCTGAACAGACAACTGCAACGCCGTGGTAACGGGCAGATTACAGGTAACAGGTGTAAACTGTTAGTAACACTCAGAGTCACGTGATGCTGCTCCGTTTATGTAGCGAGGCAGAAAATAAGGACGGGAAGCCGCCACATTTAACAGATCAGAGTTTCCACAGACCAACAGTTCACTCTATTTATGCACTCTGAGAGGAAATTTATCGCTTATTTCTGTCAACCAAACTGGGTCAACATCATAATGTAGCATCAACTTCACATCACGTGGAATTTACACTGGAATTTATAAAGAAGCTGAGAGAAAACTGAATTCAAGTCGAGCTAACTTAACCTTCCTGTTGTCTTGATTTACAGGCACCAAAAAATATTGTTACCTTGTCTGAAAAAAATCAGCAAAAAAAATCCCCATATTTCTGAATATTTTGCAAAACCTTCAGGAAGAAAATTCCAATAATTCCTTAAAAGTTTCCTTTAAAAGTTTTATTCATAAAAAATTTCCTAAATTTGACAAGAAAAATCTTGTAAATATATTTAAAAAATGAATAAAAATCTTCCAAAAAAATCCTAAAAATATCCAGTGATTTATTTTTATTTATATATATATATATATATATATAAAATAAATAAAAAAATAAATATATATATATATATATATATATATATATATATATATATATATATATATATATATATATATATCTCAATAAAACTTGTAATATTTTCTTTAAGAGCATTCATAAAAAAATCTGCGAAATTTGCTGGATTTTAGTTGATTTTGTTGTGAATGTTCTGAAGCATTTTAACATTTCCTTTAGCTGTAAACTTTCTGAAAATGACAAAAAAGATGAAACTTGGTGCAAAATTACTCACAAATTTCTCCTAATGAGATAAAACTTTGACAAACTGACTTGAAATTATCTGAAATTACCCATAATTTGTCCAAAAAGATTAAGAATTTGTGCATAAGTGGATTAAAAAGTGAATTCAAATTGAAGTGAATTCAAATTGAGGTATCTCTATTCTTCTATTTGCTTGTTTGGACTCAACAATTAAGACAATTTCACCAATTTTACTCAAGATTTGGCAAAAGTTCAACTAAAATAACTGGAAACTGTTCAAAATGAATCCAAATGACTTGATTTGCTCAAAAAAGCGGAATCTTTGTGCAAAATGATCCAAAAACTTTTTCTAATTGACTAAATTGTATAAAATTACCCAAACATTTGCCCAAAAAGATTCAAAATATATGCGATAAGTTGATGTGATCTTCTTGTTAAGCACATTTAACTTCTAGAATTAGGGTTAGGGTTTTGGGAATCTAACGTTCCTAAAACTGATTTAATGGTTAAAGATAGATGCATACAAATATATTTTCTAATATACGCGAGTTTGCACACTGTATGCAAGTATTTTTGCTCTATATTAATTCTACATTACAGGTTGTTTACATTTTTAAAAACATTTTTACATACGTTGTTTTACATACAATGTCTTTGACATGTTTTAGTTCTTCAGTGAACAGTTTTTATGTCTGATCTTGTTGTTGAATCAGTTTTAGACATGTTTAACTTCTAGAATTGAAAAGAAAAGAGTCTAAAGAACCTTTCCTTAAACTGATTTAATGGTTAAAGATAGATGCATATAATATTTTTTTTGTCAAATTTATGCCAGTTTGCTCACTCTGTATTAGTTCTAGATTACAGGTTTTCTACATTTCTGCACACAGAATCTTCTCTCTAACGTCTTTAACACATTTTAGTTCTTCTGTGAACAGTTTTTATGCCTGGTCTTCTTGTTAGATCAGTTTTAGACACGTTTAAGTTCTAGAATTTAAAAAAAAGAGTCTAACCCTAACAAACTGTCCTGAAACTTGTAAAATGAATAAACAGAGTGATGGACTGCAGTTTGTTTAATTTTCTGTTCAGCTGAATCTCAGTTGAATCCTGATTTCTGTGCATCATAAAGAGAAACAGTTTATGATAAACGTGCGTTTCCATTTTTTTCAGTTTTTTGTCTGAATGTTCTTTCTGATGATATAAAATCTGTTTATTGTGTTAAATGTGTGTTTTAGTTTCAGCGTTCTGGAGATTGAGATCTATTCTCTAACATTTAGCGTCAGACGTTCCTGCAGAAACCTTCAGAGCCCAGAGGGATTCTTACCGATGCTCAGGAGATGGACGAGGAGAGGAAACGTTGTCCATCCTCCAGACGGATCTAAGACCCGACCGGCCTCTGGGGCGGTGTTTGGTGAAGTTATCTCTGGAGGCTGCTGGAGGATAAATGTGGAGATCTGCAGATAGAAGCCAAGAAGATGAACGGAGCTGGAGAGGAAGAAGACCTACAGTGGTGTTCAAAATAATAGCAGTCCCACATCACTTTATCAGGACCGTCAGTGTTGATTTAACTTATTTCTGTAAGTTATACCTTGAAAAAAGAAACAGGGTGCTGGGGGGAGGAGGGGAGCAGGGCCGTGCAGAGACCTTTGGAGGGGCAGGTGCTCAAAGTTAAAAGGGGGCACATGGAGCAAGAATTTGAAACATCATACAGAAACATACCTCATAATACAAGGTGCAGCAGTGGCTAAGTCTCAGGACTGCTGATCAGAAGGTCATTGGTTCAAACTCTGACCTGTGATGTAGTGTATGTGAGAAAAATTATTATTTTGAAGCTGAATTTACATCACCATTAGACACTGGACTGTTTAACTGTGGCTACTCTTCCTGGAGTCCTTGCTTTTAAATTTCATACCTTTTCCAGACATGTACTGTAGAGCCACGGATTTGCTCACTGACAGTAAAATAATACATCTCTCTGATGCACTTTGCCCATGACAACAGAAACATACAGAAACAAAAAGAAGCCTGGCAGACTTTATCCTCTCAGCAGCTGTGTGGTTAACTAGCGGCTAGAACTGATGACAGGTGTGTGTGCAGAGTCAGACACACACACACAGGATTCTCACTTCATCAGTCATCTTGCAAAAATACACCGTACATAAACGAATCCCGCTGCAGAACCTCCTCTCCATCAGGACCATCAGTTGATGTCCTCCCTCGGGTCTCCGGTTTCTAGACTAGCGGCGCTAGCGCAGAGCTACAGGGAACATCTGGACCCCTCAGAGCAGTGGGGGACGTCTACGTAGATCACGTGACCGACCGACGGTAGATCTGAATTATTTTTAGTTTTGTTTTATTTATTATTTTGGTCCTCAGAGACTTTCACACACACACACACACACACACACACACACACACACACACACACACACACACACACACACACACTTACAAATAAAAACAAAATTAAATAGAATTTAAAAAAACAACTTTGACAACAGGGCACTTTGGGCATCAAGGAGCAAAGGGGCAGTTGCTTCGGCCCCCTCCGCCTCCCCCCACCCCCCTCGCCTCCACCTCCCCTGCTGAAGAAATACCACAATCTTGGGATTAATCAAAAATAAACCCCTAACTCTATGATATACAAGAACTATCGACCTCACCTGTTGTCTAAACTGGACAAACCACAGTATTTCAACCCCAACTTAATTATTGACAAAACAATATAGAAAACAGCGGCGGACTACTTCCAGCTGCGGAGGGACACCCTTTTCCAGCTAGCTGCAATCTGACGCAGTGACGCAGCAGAGTGCAACTGACCAGGGCGGAGGGATACGTCATTCTGCTGGGAGAAGAGACACAGCGAGGAGGTAAGTTATCTTCTGAAAGTGCTTTTGAGTTTTTGTTGATAAAATTTAATAACAATGGCAGTTTCTTCTGTGATAAAATGGAATAAAATCAGCACATTGACAGAGCTTTGCGAATATGACTACATTTCCGTGTTTTTCTCTATGCTAATCCATCGCGTTAATCAAAGTTTGAAATGGCGCATTAGTAAACTACACCACTGTTGTCAATGGCGGACATTTTAGTTGAGGGGCGTTCATTTAGGTTAGAAATGCTTCCAACGAGACAGGAGCAATAAAAAAAAACTTTGGAATTCAACATTTGCCTGCAAGCAACTTCTGGCTAACGTTACCCTTTTGTTAGCTAGCTAGTTTGCACACAGTTAAAGTTGTGCCGGTATGCCCGCGAAACTGAGCCCCCCTCCCCTCCCCTCCCCTCCCCTCCCCTCCCCTCCCCTCCCCGGATCAAAAGGGCCGCTATTTGTCTATTTGTCCATCTGCACGGTAAGTTTTAACTTGTGAAATAACAAGTTAATGAAGTCTAAAGACTTGGACGCTTATATTTACTGCATATAGTCAACGTATTTGTCGATGGTCCGAGTGTTTGAGGGGAGGCATTTGTGTTTGTACGGCGTATAGTAATGAAACGAGCTGAAATACTGTGAATTTCTTGCATTCACGCTGTTTATCTACCATCGCTCTCTCTCTCTGTATTCATCCTCTTTCTCGCTCTATCACAAGAGAGCTCCTCTACCGCAGCTGCTCTGGGGATGAAGATCTCTGTCCGGGTGCAGCACTGTCTGAACTGTGTGGCTTGTCTAGTTTATCTTTCTCCACTTTTACTACTTACCCTACAGTCTACTGTTAATCTGGTGGTCATTAAATTGATTATTCCATAAAAGGTCAGAAAATAATATTGATGTAGTTCTTTTTTTTAAATTCCAAAATATTTTTATTGTTTTTCACATGAAAATATCAGTACATTTGTATAAATCAATGGCTCACAAGGTCTTCTTAACCCTCTGGCTATGTTCAAAAACAACATCCATTCAGTTTGTTTGTGGCCATTTTTGGCTCCCAACATACTGAGTCTGTAATTTTTTTTAGATTTTTTTATCTTTTTTGCTACTTTTACTGCATAAAGTTTTTAACTAACATCAATTCTTATCATACATATAAAATATTCATTTATTTTAATATTTTTAACCCTTCAAATGCCAGTTTGTTTGCACAAAGCACTTGTTGAAAAACAACCTCAGAAATGACCATTATCTATATTCCCAGTGCTATCGGTTTTTCTTGTTTTATTAATAGCACAGTCTGAGATATGTAATTCATTAACAGCAACACTGATTATGATGCATTATTATTTTTGAGAAGAGAGAGGGTTAGTCTAACCCTAACCCTTCCTCTCAGCGTGTTCGTGGCCAAAAATGGCCACCCCGTTTGTATTCTCAAAATGCTTTAAAATTTATATATACTTTTTTAAAAATTCCACTTTCATCAGCTTAATTTTTCAAATTTGCATCAGTTGTGATCATGAAAACCAAAATTTCATTCAAATTCAGAATTTTAACCCTTTAAATGCCTTTTAGATCACATAATGCTAATGATCTAAAAGGGGAGAAACGCATAAAATCACATTTTTTAACCAACTAATACATGCTTCCTGATTTAGTTTTTAAGCATAATTGCAGCTATATAAATGTCAAAAAACAAAAAAACTCCCTCTCAGCGTGTTCGTGGCCAAAAATGGCCACCCCCTGTTTGCAGTCTCAAAATGCTTTAAAATTAATATATATAAAAATATTTTTCCACTTTTACCAACTTGATTTTTAAAATTTGCATCAGTTCTGGCCATGAAAACCAAAAACCAGAATTTTGACCCTTTAAATGCCTGTTAGATAACATAATGATTTATAAAGGGAGAAAAACACAAAATCACTTTTTTAAATAAAAATAATACATGCTGCCTGATTAATTTTGCTAAATGTTTGTCAATAATTAGCAGTATCAATGATTTTTATGCATCATTAACTTTTTTGTGCACTGACAAAAAAAGAAGAAAACTACCACCTTGTGTTTGTAGAAAATGCAGTAAAAAAAATACCGCATTATTTTCTACTTTCAACAGTCAAGTTTTTAAAATTAGAATCAGTCCTGACCACGAAATCCAAAATTTCTTTTAGCTTCAGAATTTTAAATCTATAAATTTGATTTGAGAAAAAAATGCACAATACTTGTTTACTTTGAAAAACAACAACATTTATTTTTATAGAGGGGTGGTACTGGATTGAAATGCAGGGTCTCTTTATTAGTGGGAAACCAAAGAATTTTCCCATTATGAGATATCCATTCAGCCGCCAGCTCCTCTGTATCTGCCATTACCTGTAGCTGTGTTTTTTTGTTTAACCGCTGTGTCTGTATTGTCCTCACCCCCTGAGGAGGAAGAATCAGGTACTGGCTGGTACTCCTCATCATCAGTAGAGTGGTGCTGTCATCCTCTGAGGAGGATGTGTCCTCATCTTCACGAGAGGATGTGTCCTCATCTTTGGTAGATATCGTCTCTTCAAGTGCAGTGGATTTCTCCCCATCTTCGCTCTCTGATCGCATCACAAACTCAAGTGCTTGAAGCAGTGAATATGACCTTCTCGCCATCTTGCCAGAGTAAAAATGATCTGGGAGCTGTTGGGCTGCTGATAGCATTAGTACTGACTGCACCTGCATAAAGTCCAGGACAGATTTCTAAACAGTGTCGTAGATTGTTTTTGTTTGCCCTGCAGCTGCATCTTTGCAAGATGTCCTGTTATTTTTTTTTGGAGACTAGATATTTGGGTGTCTGAGGTCTATTCTGTAGTTGTGTGTGGCACTTTTTATGAAAACAACAAAGCTACAGTTGCTTTCAACATGTGCATCAAAGTCAAGTTTGCCTGGGACACTCAAAGCTCAACAGCCTGCATCAGCAGAAATTCACTGCAAGCTGGATCTAAGATGCAATAATTTATTTCTCTCTACATTTTTTTGTGCTGCAATTTCATGTACAGACACACTTTTCATTATCTGACATCCTTAAGATCACACCTGTGTCAGAATTGTGTCATTCATTTACTCCATTGGAGGGCAGTAAGTCATTATACGCCCCTATTGGAAACTAAGAATATTACATGAAATTGCTCCTTTGGCCAAAAATAGACAAATGACATAATCTGGTAGAAAACATTACAAACTACAATTTTGAAATGTTGAGTTAGGAATGAAAGCAATTTTACCCAACTTGTATGCTTTAGTACTGTGAATAACAAGGAATGAAAAAATGTAGTTTACATGGGTTTCAATTGGCCAAAAATGGCCACGATGGAGCCAAGAGGTACAATTGCATGTATACAGTATATGAGCTGAAGATGAGCTAAGAGCTGAAGTTGAAAATTGAAAGATCTGAAAAGAATCCAGACCCCAAGGAAATTTCATTCCATTTGCATTAACACAGCTGAAATGGTCAAAAAAAGAAAGCAAAATTGATTCACATTATCCTTTTTCAAAACATGCAGCTCATTTTGGGTTTTTTTCTCTTGCAGTTGTATAAAGCAGCCATTTCATCAAGCAGGAGGTTGACCCTTCAAAGTGTTATGCAGTGCCTTGATAAAGAGGTATGTATAGCGTGAATTTGTCAATGTGAACTGTAGTATTGCATGAGCTCACTTTTGTCTAACTTTATGTAGGACACAAATCAGAATAGGAGGACAGCTGCCCTTCTTGGTGGTCGGAGGATAACAAACGAGGAAGACCAACGTCAGGATGTAAGAAAATTAACATGTTTATATTAATCATTGACTAGCTTTACTGATATTCATTTAAACAAAAGTAAACATTCTTTTTTCCCCACAACATTGCAGAACCTTTTTCATTACCACTTTCAGTTTTTATTAGGTCACCTGAGGCAAAGTGAAGGACCTAAATTAATTACAAATTTTAAAGATCCCAGGCTGTCCAGAACCCTATCCAGATATGGTAGAATCCAATACACTTTGTGGATGGAAGGGTCCAGGCCCCAGGGTTTCACATTTGGCAAAGTTTATTTCCCTTATCTATAGTAATCGTAACCTTGATGCCCTAGAAATTAAGATCTTGATAAGTTTGTGAAGTTTGCATTCAATCCTCAAGTAATGAAGCCGCTAAAGTGGTGACAAAACCCACATCCACTCCACACACATATCTCTGAATTAAAAACATTGGCTTAATCTATGATGGAGCTGAAAAAATCTGACCCACCAGCATTAGGTGTTTGCTTCTTACATGACTGTAGCAGCATAAATCCTAAAATCACGCACTTTGTTGAATATAAATTGATTTAGTTATGTGGTATACCATTCAAAACGTGGATTCGTATTTTTTTTTTCCATAAACAACAAAACTGACCACATCAAAAATTCAGGTGACCGTCAAGTGCCACGGGCCTCTTGTTTTTGTTTTGTTTAAGTTTTGCTCTCCATGCTTGTTGCCGGCTCCTCAGTACCTTCAAGGTAGGTAGTCCAGCGCTGCAACTCAATGACAGGAACTAAAATGGGGTCGTGTGGGGATCTTTCTTGCACTCATCTCATCTATCGTCGTCTCTGAGCCCAGCCAGCCTCCAGTTGCGGGCCAATATTAATCTTTTACTGTAATATTTTCTCTAATATTCATCTTTTACTGCAAAATTTTAGCTCTAACATTCACATTTTACTGCAGTATTTTTGCTCTAATATTCATCTTTTACTGCAGTATTTTAGCTTTAATATTCGCATTTTTCTGTAGTATTTTCATCTTTTTTGCAGTATTTTAGCTCTAATATTCACGTTACTGCAGTGTTTTAGCTCTAATATTCATCCAGAGTCTCCGTCTCTCTCTCTGTGTCTGTCTCTCTGTCTGTGTCTCTCTTTCTCTGTCTGTTGTGTCTGTCTCTGTCTTTCTCTGTCTCTCTCTGTGTATCTCTCTGTCTATCTCTCTGTCTGTCCCCCTCTCTGTCAGTCTGTCTGTCTCTGTCTGTCTGTGTCTCTCTGTCTGTCTCTCTCCCTCTCTGTCTGTGTCTCTCTTTCTCTCTGTCTTTCTCTCTCTCCCTCTCTGTCTCTCTCTGTCGGTGTTTGTATGTGTCTCTGTCTGTCAGTCTGTGTCTCTCATTGTCTCTCTCTCTCTCGGTGTCTCTCTCTCTCTCTGTCTGTGTCTTTGTTTGTCTCTCTTGGTCTGTGTCTCTCTCTCTCTGTCTCAGTCTGTGTGTGTGTCTCACTGTGTTTGTGTCTCTCTCTCTGTTTATCTGCCTTTCTGTGTCTGTTGGTCTGTCTCTCTCTCTCTCTGTCTGTCCTCTAGCTGCAGGCTCCTGTTGCCCCGGTCTCTGAGCACTGCCGGCCGGCTGGTTGGCTGGCTGGCTCCCTCCTGTTGGCCCGGTCTGAGAACCCAGCGCTGTGTTGTTGCCCCGATATGAGAGCACAGTGCTGTCTTGTTGCCCCGGTCTGAGAGCCCAGCGCTCTCCTGTTGCCCCGGTCTGAGAGCACAGCGCTGTCCTGTTGCCCCGGTCTGAGAACAGAGTGCTGTCTTGTTGCCCCAGTCTGAGAGCACAGCGCTGTCTTGTTGCCCCGGTCTGAGAGCCCAGCGCTCTCCTGTTGCCCCGGTCTGAGAGCACAGCGCTCTCCTGTTGCCCCGGTCTGAGAGCACAGCGCTGTGTTGTTGCCCCGGTCTGAGAACACAGCGCTGTCTTGTTGCCCCGGTCTGAGAGCACAGCGCTGTCTTGTTGCCCCGGTCTGAGAGCACAGCGCTGTCTTGTTGCCCCGGTCTGAGAGCCCAGCGCTCTCCTGTTGCCCCGGTCTGAGAGCACAGCGCTGTCCTGTTGCCCCGGTCTGAGAACAGAGTGCTGTCTTGTTGCCCCAGTCTGAGAGCACAGCGCTGTCTTGTTGCCCCGGTCTGAGAGCCCAGCGCTCTCCTGTTGCCCCGGTCTGAGAGCACAGCGCTCTCCTGTTGCCCCGGTCTGAGAGCACAGCGCTGTGTTGTTGCCCCGGTCTGAGAGCACAGCGCTGTCTTGTTGCCCCGGTCTGAGAGCACAGCGCTGTCTTGTTGCCCCGGTCTGAGAGCACAGCGCTGTCTTGTTGCCCCGGTCTGAGAGCCCAGCGCTCTCCTGTTGCCCCGGTCTGAGAGCACAGCGCTGTCCTGTTGCCCCGGTCTGAGAACAGAGTGCTGTCTTGTTGCCCCAGTCTGAGAGCACAGCGCTGTCTTGTTGCCCCGGTCTGAGAGCCCAGCGCTCTCCTGTTGCCCCGGTCTGAGAGCACAGCGCTCTCCTGTTGCCCCGGTCTGAGAGCCCAGCGCTGTCTTGTTGCCCCGGTCTGAGAGCCCAGCCCTCTCCTGTTGCCCTGGTCTGAGAGCACAGCGCTGTCTTGTTGCCCCAGTCTGAGAGCACAGCGCTGTCTTGTTGCCCCGGTCTGAGAGCCCAGCGCTCTCCTGTTGCCCCGGTCTGAGAGCACAGCGCTGTCCTGTTGCCCCGGTCTGAGAACAGAGTGCTGTCTTGTTGCCCCAGTCTGAGAGCACAGCGCTGTCTTGTTGCCCCGGTCTGAGAGCCCAGCGCTCTCCTGTTGCCCCGGTCTGAGAGCACAGCGCTCTCCTGTTGCCCCGGTCTGAGAGCACAGCGCTGTGTTGTTGCCCCGGTCTGAGAACACAGCGCTGTCTTGTTGCCCCGGTCTGAGAGCACAGCGCTGTCTTGTTGCCCCGGTCTGAGAGCACAGCGCTGTCTTGTTGCCCCGGTCTGAGAGCCCAGCGCTCTCCTGTTGCCCCGGTCTGAGAGCACAGCGCTGTCCTGTTGCCCCGGTCTGAGAACAGAGTGCTGTCTTGTTGCCCCAGTCTGAGAGCACAGCGCTGTCTTGTTGCCCCGGTCTGAGAGCCCAGCGCTCTCCTGTTGCCCCGGTCTGAGAGCACAGCGCTCTCCTGTTGCCCCGGTCTGAGAGCACAGCGCTGTGTTGTTGCCCCGGTCTGAGAGCACAGCGCTGTCTTGTTGCCCCGGTCTGAGAGCACAGCGCTGTCTTGTTGCCCCGGTCTGAGAGCACAGCGCTGTCTTGTTGCCCCGGTCTGAGAGCCCAGCGCTCTCCTGTTGCCCCGGTCTGAGAGCACAGCGCTGTCCTGTTGCCCCGGTCTGAGAACAGAGTGCTGTCTTGTTGCCCCAGTCTGAGAGCACAGCGCTGTCTTGTTGCCCCGGTCTGAGAGCCCAGCGCTCTCCTGTTGCCCCGGTCTGAGAGCACAGCGCTCTCCTGTTGCCCCGGTCTGAGAGCCCAGCGCTGTCTTGTTGCCCCGGTCTGAGAGCCCAGCCCTCTCCTGTTGCCCTGGTCTGAGAGCACAGCGCTGTCTTGTTGCCCCAGTCTGAGAGCACAGCGCTGTCTTGTTGCCCCGGTCTGAGAGCCCAGCGCTCTCCTGTTGCCCCGGTCTGAGAGCACAGCGCTCTCCTGTTGCCCCGGTCTGAGAGCCCAGCGCTGTCTTGTTGCCCCGGTCTGAGAGCCCAGCCCTCTCCTGTTGCCCTGGTCTGAGAGCACAGCGCTGTCTTGTTGCCCTGGTCTGAGAGCACAGTGCTCTGCTGTTGCCCCGGTTTGAGAGCACAATGCTGCCTTGTTGGCCCGGTATGAGAGTACAGTGCTGTCTTGTTGCCCCGGTCTGAGAGCCCAACCCTCTCCTGTTGCTGGGCTGTTGTCGCCTCCGCTGTCTTGGGTTCTCTGAACTCTGTCTGTCTTTCTCTCTGACCTTTGTCTGTCTGTCTGTCTGTCTCTGCTCTCTGTCCGTTTGTCTCTCTGAGCTCTGGTCGCCTCCGCTGTCTTGGGTTCTCTGAGATCTGGTCGCTTCCGCTGTCTTGGGTTCTCCGGGCTGTGGTCGCTTCCGCTGTCTTGGGTTCTCCGGGCTGTGGTCGCTTCCGCTGTCTTGGGTTCTCCGGGCTGTGGTCGCCTCCCCGTCTTGGGTTCTCTAAACTCTGTCTTTCTCTCTGCCCTTTGTCTGTCTGTCCGCTTGACCTCTGGTGGCCTCCGCTGTTTTCGGATCTCTGAACTCTTTCGATCTGTCTCTCTCTCTGAGCTTTTTCTGTCTGTCTGTCTGTCTCTTTGACCTCTGTCTGTTTATGGCTTTGAGCTTTGTCTGTCTGTCTGTCTCTGCTCTCTGTCTGTTTGTCTCTTTGAGCTCTGGTCGCTTCCGCTGTCTTGGGTTCTCCGGGCTGTGGTCGCTTCCGCTGTCTTGGGTTCTCCGGGCTGTGGTCGCTTCCGCTGTCTTGGGTTCTCCGGGCAGCGGTCGCCACCGCTGTCTTGGGTTCTCCGTGCTGTGGTCGCTTCCGCTGTCTTGGGTTCTCCGGGCTGTGGTCGCCTCCGCTGTCTTGGGTTCTCCGGGCTGTGGTCGCCTCCGCTGTCTTGGGTTCTCCGGGCTGTGGTCGCCTCCGCTGTCTTAGGGTTCTCCGGGCTGTGGTCTCCTCCGCTGTCTTGGGTTCTCCGGGATGTGGTCGCCTCCGCTGTCTTGGGTTCTCCGTGCTGTGGTCGCTTCCGCTGTCTTGGGTTCTCCGGGCTGTGGTCGCCTCCGCTGTCTTGGGTTCTCCGGGCTGTGGTCGCTTCCGCTGTCTTGGGTTCTCCGGGCTGTGGTCGCCTCCGCTGTCTTGGGTTCTCTAAACTCTGTCTTTCTCTCTGACCTTTGTCTGTCTTTCCCCTTGACGTCTGGTGGCCTCCGCTGTTTTCGGATCTCTGAACTCTTTCTATCTGTCTCTCTCTCTGAGCTTTTTCTGTCTGCCTTTCTCTTTGACCTCTGTTTGTTTATGTCTTTGAGCTTTGTCTGTCTGTCTGTCTCTGCTCTCTGTCTGTTTGTCTTTCTGAGCTCTGGTCGCTTCCACTGTCTTGGGTTCTCCGGGCTCTTGTCGCTTCCCCTGTCTTGGGTTCTTCGGACTGTGGTCGCCTCTGCTGTATTGGGTTCTCCGGGCTGTGGTTGCCTCCGCTTTCTTGGGTTCTCCGGGCTGTGGTCGCCTCCGCTGTCTTGGGTTCTCCGGGCTGTGGTCGCCTCCGCTGTCTTGTGTTCTCCGGGCTGTGGTCGCCTCCGCTGTCTTGGGTTCTCCGTGCTGTGGTCGCTTCCGCTGTCTTGGGTTCTCCGGGCTGTGGTCGCCTCCGCTGTCTTGGGTTCTACGGGCTGTGGTCGCCTCCGCTGTCTTGGGTTCTCCGGGCTGTGGTCGCCTCCGCTGTCTTGGGTTCTCCAGGCTGTGGTCTCCTCCGCTGTCTTGGGTTCTCCGGGCTGTGGTCGCCTCCCCTGTCTTGGGTTTTCCGGGCTGTGGTCGCCTCCGCTGTCTTGGGTTCTCCATGCTGTGGTCGCTTCCGCTGTCTTGGTTCTCCGGGCTGTGGTCGCCTCCGCTGTCTTGGGTTCTCCGGGCTGTGGTCGCCTCCGCTGTCTTGGGTTCTCCGGGCTGTGGTCGCTTCCGCTGTCTTGGGTTCTCCGGGCTGTGGTCGCCTCCGCTGTCTTGGGTTCTCCGGGCTGTGGTCGCCTCCGCTGTCTTGGGTTCTCCGGGCTGTGGTCGCCTCCGCTGTCTTGGGTTCTCCGGGCTGTGGTCGCCTCCCCTGTCTTGGGTTCTCCGGGCTGTGGTTGCCTCCGCTGTCTTGGGTTCTCCATGCTGTGGTCGCTTCCGCTGTCTTGGTTCTCCGGGCTGTGGTCGCCTCCGCTGTCTTGGGTTCTCCGGGCTGTGGTCGCTTCCGCTGTCTTGGGTTCTCCGAGCTGTGGTCGCTTCCGCTGTTTTGGGTTCTGCGGGCAGCGGTCGCCTCCGCTGTCTTGGGTTCTCCGGGCTGTGGTCGCTTCCGCTGTCCTGGGTTCTCCGTGCTGTGGTCGCCTCCGCTGTCTTTGGTTCTCCGGGCTGTGGTCGTTTCCGCTGTCTTGGGATCTCTGGGCTGTGGTCGCCTCCGCTGTCTTGGGTTCTCTAAACTCTTTCTTTCTCTCTGACCTTTGTCTGTCTGTCCCCTTGACCTCTGGTGGCCTCCGCTGTTTTTGATTCTCTGAACTCTTTCTATCTTTCTCTCTCTCTGTGCTTTGTCTGTCTTTCTGTCTCTTTGACCTCTGTCTTTTTATGTCTTTGATCTTTGTCTGTCTGTCTCTCTCTGCTGTCTGTCTGTTTGTCCCTCTGAGCTCTGGTCGCCTCCGCTGTCTTGGGTTCTCCGGGCTGTGGTGGCTTCCGCTGTGTTGGGTTCTCCGGGCTGTGGTCGCCTCCCCTGTCTTCGGTTCTCCGGGCTGTGGTTGCCTCCGCTGTCTTGGGTTCTCTAAACTCTTTCTGTCTCTCTGACCATTGTCTGTCTGTCCACTTGACCTCTGGTGGCCTCCGCTGTTCTTTGAACTCTTTCTATCTGTCTCTCTCTCTGAGCTTTTTCTTTCTGTCTTTCTCTTTGATCTCTGTCTGTTTATGTCTTTGAGCTTTGTCTGTCTGTCTCTCTCTGCTCTCTGTTTGTCTCAGTGAGCTCTGGTCGACTCCGCTGTCTTGGGATCTCCGGGCTGTGGTCGCTTCCGCTGTCTTGGGTTCTCCGGGCTGTGGTCGCCTCCGCTGTCTTGGGTTCTCCGGGCTGTGGTCACCTCTGCTGTCTTGGGATCTCCGGGCTGTGGTCGCTTCCGCTGTCTTGGGTTCTCCGGGCTGTGGTCGCCTCCGCTGTCTTGGGTTCTCCGGGCTGTGGTCGCTTCCGCTGTCTTGGATTCTCCGTGCTGTGGTCGCCTCTGCTGTATTGGGTTCTCCGGGCTGTGGTCGCCTCCGCTTTCTTGGGTTCTCCGGGCTGTGGTCGCCTCCGCTGTCTTGGGTTCTCCGGGCTGTGGTCGCCTCCGCTGTCTTGTGTTCTCCGGGCTGTGGTCGCCTCCGCTGTCTTGGGTTCTCCGGGCTGTGGTCGCCTCCGCTGTCTTGGGTTCTCCGGGCTGTGGTCGCCTCCGCTGTCTTGGGTTCTCCGGGCTGTGGTCTCCTCCGCTGTCTTGGGTTCTCCGGGCTGTGGTCGCCTCCGCTGTCTTGGGTTCTCCGGGCTGTGGTCGCCTCCGCTGTCTTGGGTTCTCCAGGCTGTGGTCGCTTCTGCTGTTTTGGGTTCTGCGGGCAGCGGTCGCCTCTGCTATCTTGCGTTCTCCGGGCTGTGGTCGCTTCCACTGTCCTGGGTTCTCCGTGCTGTGGTCGCCTCCGCTGTCTTGGGTTCTCCGGGCAGCGGTCGCCTCCGCTGTCTTGGGTTCTCCGGGCTGTGGTCGCCTCTGCTGTCTTGGGTTCTCCGGGCTGTGGTCGCATCCGCTGTCTTGGGTTCTCCGGGCTGTGGTCGCTTGCGCTGTCTTGGGTTCTCCGTTCTGTGGTCGCCTCCGCTGTCTTGGGTTCTCCGTGTTGTGGTCGCCTCCGCTGTCTTGGGTTCTCCGGGCTGTGGTCGCTTCCGCTGTCTTGGGTTCTCCGGGCTGTGGTCGCCTCCGCTGTCTTGGGTTCTCGAAACTCTTTCTATCTCTCTGACCTTTGTCTGTCTGTCCACTTGACCTCTGGTGGCCTCCGCTGTTTTCGGTTCTCTGAACTCTTTCTATCTGTCTCTCTCTCTGAGCTTTTTCTTTCTGTCTTTCTCTTTGACCTCTGTCTGTTAATGTCTTTGAGCTTTGTCTGTCTGTCTCTCTCTGCTCTCTGTTTTTCTCTCTGAGCTCTGGTCGCCTCCCCTGTCTTGGATTCTCCGGGCTGTGGTCGCCTCCGCTGTCTTGGGTTCTCTGTGCTATGGTCACCTCCGCTGTCTTGGGTTCTCTGTGCTGTGGTCGCTTCCGCTGTCTTGGGTTCTCTAAACTCTGTCTTTGTCTCTGACCTTTGTCTGTCTGTCCCCTTGACCTCTGGTGGCCTCCGCTGTTTTCGGATCTCTGAACTCTTTCTATCTGTCTCTCTCTCTCTGAGCTTTTTCTTTCTGTCTTTCTCTTTGATCTCTGTTTGTTTATGTCTTTGACCTTTGTCTATCTGTCTGTCTCTGCTCTCTGTCTGTTTTTCTCTCTGAGCTCTGGTCGCCTCCGCTTTCTTGGGTTATCCGGGCTCTGGTCGCTTCCGCCTTCTTGGGTTCTCCGGGCTTTGGTCGCCTTCCCTGTCTTGGGTTCTCCGGTCTGTGGTCGCCTCCGCTTTCTTGGGTTCTCCGTGCTGTGGTCGCCTCCGCTGTCTTGGGTTCTCTGGGCTGTGGTCGCCTCCGCTGTCTTGGGTTCTCCGGGCTGTGGTCGCTTCCGCTGTCTTGGGGGCTCCGAGCTGTGGTCGCTTCCGCTGTCTTGGGTTCTCCGGGCTGTGGTCGCTTGCGCTGTCTTGGGTTCTCCGTTCTGTGGTCGCCTCCGCTGTCTTGGGTTCTCCGGGCTGTGGTCGCTTCCGCTGTCTTGGGTTCTCCGAGCTGCGGTCGCCTCCGCTATCTTTGGTTCTCCGGGCTTTGGTCGCCTCCGCTGTCTTGGGTTCTCCGGGCTCTGGTCGCTTCCGCCTTCTTGGGTTCTCCGGGCTGTGGTCGCCTACCCTGTGTTGGGTTCTCCGTGCTGTGGTCGCCTCCGCTGTCTTGGGTTCTCCGGGCTGTGGTCGCCTCCGCTGTCTTGGGTTCTCCGGGCTGTGGTCGCTTCTGCTGTCTTGGTTCTCCGGGCTGTGGTCGCTTCCGCTGTCTTGGGTTCTCCGGGCTGTGGTCGCTTCCGCTGTCTTGGGTTCTCCGGGCAGCGGTCGCCTCCGCTGTCTTGGGTTCTCCGTGCTGTGGTCGCTTCCGCTGTCTTGGGCTCTCCGGGCTGTGGTCGCCTCCGCTGTCTTGGGTTCTCCGGGCTGTGGTCGCCTCCGCTGTCTTGGGTTCTCCGGGCTGTGGTCGCATCCGCTGTCTTGGGTTCTCTACAGTCTGTCTTTGTCTCTGACCTTTGTCTGTCTGTCCCCTTGACCTCTGGTGGCCTCCGCTGTTTTCGGATCTCTGACCTCATATCTTTCTCTCTCTCTGAGCTTTTTCTGTCTGTCAGACTCATTGACCTCTGTCTGTTTGTCTTTGAGCTTTGTCTGTCTGTCTGTCTCTGTGTCTGTTTTTCTCTCTGAGCTCTGGTCTTCTCTCTGAGCTCTGGTCGCCTCCGCTGTCTTGGGTTCTCTGGGCTCTGGTCGCTTCCGCCTTCCTGGGTTCTCCGTGCTGTGGTCGCCTCCGCTGTCTTGGGTTCTCCGTGCTGTGGTCGCCTCCGCTGTCTTGGGTTCTCCGGGCTGTGGTCGCTTCCGCTGTCTTGGGTTCTCTGGGCTGTGGTCGCTTCCGCTGTCTTGGGTTCTCCGGGCTGTGGTCGCCTCCGCTGTCTTGGGTTCTCCGGGCTGTGGTCGCTTCCGCTGTCTTGGGTTCTCCGGGCTGTGGTCGCCTCCGCTGTCTTGGGTTCTCCGGGCTGTGGTCGCCTACGCTGTCTTGGGTTCTCTAAACTCTGTCTTTCTCTCTGACCTTTGTCTGTCTTTCACTTTGACCTCTGGTGGCCTCCGCTGTTTTCCGATCTCTGAACTCTTTCTATCTGTCTCTCTCTCTGAGCTTTTTCTGTCTGTCTGTCTCTTTGACCTCTGTTTGTTTATGTCTTTGAGCTTTGTCTGTCTGTCTGTCTCTGCTCTCTGTCTGTTTTTCTCTCTGAGCTCTGGTCGCCTCCGCTGTCTTGGGTTCTCCGGGCTCTGGTCGCTTCCGCCTTCTTGGGTTCTCTGGGCTGAGGTCGCCTCCCCTGTCTTGGGTTCTCCGGGCTGTTGTCGCTTCCGCCTTCTTGGGTTCTCTGGGCTGAGGTCGCCTCCCCTGTCTTGGGTTCTCCGGGCTGTGGTCGCCTCCGCTGTCTTGGGTTCTCCGGGCTGTGGTCACCTCCGCTGTCTTGGGTTCTCCCTGCTGTGGTCGCTTCCGCTGTCTTGGGTTCTCCGGGCTGTGGTCGCTTCCGCTTTCTTGGGATCTCCGGGCTGTGGTCGCCTCCGCTGTCTTGGGTTCTCCGGGCTGTGGTCGCCTCCGCTGTCTTGGGTTCCCCCGGCTGTGGTCGCTTCCGCTGTCTTGGGTTCTCCGGGCTGTGGTCGCTTCCGCTGTCCTGGGTTCACCGGGCAGCGGTCGCATCCGCTGTCTTGGGTTCTCTGTGCTGTGGTCGCCTCCGCTGTCTTGGGTTCTCCGGGCTGTGGTCGCCTCCGCTGTCTTGCGTTCGCTAAACCATGTCTTTCTCTCTGATCTTTGTCTGTCTGTCCCCTTGACCTCTGGTGGCCTCCGCTGTTTTCGGATCTTTGATCTCTTTCTATCTTTCTCTCTCTCTCTGAGCTTTGTCTGTCTGTCTCTTTGACCTCTGTCTGTTTATGTCTTTGAGCTTTGTCTGTCTGTCTGTCTCTGCTCTCTGTCTGTTTGTCCCTCTGAGCTCTGGTCGTCTCCGCTGTCTTGGGTTCTCCGGGCTGTGGTCGCTTCCACTGTCTTGGGTTCTCCGGGCTGTGGTCGCCTCCGCTATCTTGGGTTCTCCGTGCTGTGGTCGCCTCCGCTGTCTTGGGTTCTCCGGGCTGTGGTCGCCTCCCCTGTCTTGGGTTCTCCGGGCTGTGGTCGCTTCCGCTGTCTTGGGTTCTCCTGGCTGTGGTCGCTTCCGCTGTCTTGGGTTCTCCGGGCTGTGGTCGCCTCCGCTGTATTTGGTTCTCCGGGCTGTGGTCGCTTCCGCTGTCTTGGGTTCTCCGGGCTGTGGTCGCTTCCGCTGTCTTGGGTTCTCCGGGCAGCGGTCGCCTCCGCTGTCTTGGGTTCTCCGGGCTGTGGTCGTTTCCGCTGTCTTGGGTTCTCCGGGCTGTGGTCGCTTCCGCTGTCTTGGGTTCTCCGGGCTGTGGTCGCCTCCCCTGTCTTGGGTTCTCCGGGCTGTGGTTGCCTCCCCTATCTTGGGTTCTCCGGGCTGTGGTCGCCTCCGCTGTCTTGGGTTCTCCATGCTGTGGTCGCTTCCGCTGTCTTGGTTCTCCGGGCTGTGGTCGCCTCCCCTGTCTTGGGTTCTCCGGGCTGTGGTTGCCTCCCCTGTCTTGGGTTCTCCGGGCTGTGGTCGCCTCCGCTGTCTTGGGTTCTCCATGCTGTGGTCGCTTCCGCTGTCTTGGTTCTCCGGGCTGTGGTCGCCTCCGCTGTCTTGGGTTCTCCGGGCTGTGGTCGCCTCTGCTGTCTTGGGTTGTCCGGGCTGTGGTCGCCTCCGCTGTCTTGGGTTCTCCGTGCTGTGGTCGCTTCCGCTGTCTTGGGTTGTCCGGGCTGTGGTCGCCTCCGCTGTCTTGGGTTCTCCGGGCTGTGGTCGCCTCCGCTGTCTTGGGTTCTCCGGGCTGTGGTCGCCTCCGCTGTCTTGGGTTCTCCGGGCTGTGGTCTCCTCCGCTGTCTTGGGTTCTCCGGGATGTGGTCGCCTCCGCTGTCTTGGGTTCTCCGTGCTGTGGTCGCTTCCGCTGTCTTGGTTTCTCCGGGCTGTGGTCGCCTCCGCTGTCTTGGGTTCTCCGGGCTGTGGTCGCTTCCGCTGTCTTGGGTTCTCCGGGCTGTGGTCGCCTCCGCTGTCTTGGTTTCTCCGGGCTGTGGTCGCCTCCGCTGTCTTGGGTTCTCCGGGCTGTGGTCGCTTCCGCTGTCTTGGGTTCTCCGGGCTGTGGTCGCCTCCGCTGTCTTGGGTTCTCTAAACTCTGTCTTTCTCTCTGACCTTTGTCTGTCTTTCCCCTTGACGTCTGGTGGCCTCCGCTGTTTTCGGATCTCTGAGCTCTTTCTATCTGTCTCTCTCTCTGAGCTTTTTCTGTCTGCCTTTCTCTTTGACCTCTGTTTGTTTATGTCTTTGAGCTTTGTCTGTCTGTCTGTCTCTGCTCTCTGTCTGTTTGTCTTTCTGAGCTCTGGTCGCTTCCACTGTCTTGGGTTCTCCGGGCTCTTGTCGCTTCCCCTGTCTTGGGTTCTTCGGACTGTGGTCGCCTCTGCTGTATTGGGTTCTCCGGACTGTGGTTGCCTCCGCTTTCTTGGGTTCTCCGGGCTGTGGTCGCCTCCGCTGTCTTGGGTTCTCCGGGCTGTGGTCGCCTCCGCTGTCTTGTGTTCTCCGGGCTGTGGTCGCCTCCGCTGTCTTGGGTTCTCCGTGCTGTGGTCGCTTCCGCTGTCTTGGGTTCTCCGGGCTGTGGTCGCCTCCGCTGTCTTGGGTTGTCCGGGCTGTGGTCGCCTCCGCTGTCTTGGGTTCTCCGGGCTGTGGTCGCCTCCCCTGTCTTGGGTTCTCCGGGCTGTGGTCGCCTCCGCTGTCTTAGGTTCTCCATGCTGTGGTCGCTTCCGCTGTCTTGGTTCTCCGGGCTGTGGTCGCCTCCGCTGTCTTGGGTTCTCCGGGCTGTGGTCGCCTCCGCTGTCTTGGGTTGTCCGGGCTGTGGTCGCCTCCGCTGTCTTGGGTTCTCCGTGCTGTGGTCGCTTCCGCTGTCTTGGGTTGTCCGGGCTGTGGTCGCCTCCGCTGTCTTGGGTTCTCCGGGCTGTGGTCGCCTCCGCTGTCTTGGGTTCTCCGGGCTGTGGTCGCCTCCGCTGTCTTGGGTTCTCCGGGCTGTGGTCTCCTCCGCTGTCTTGGGTTCTCCGGGATGTGGTCGCCTCCGCTGTCTTGGGTTCTCCGTGCTGTGGTCGCTTCCGCTGTCTTGGTTTCTCCGGGCTGTGGTCGCCTCCGCTGTCTTGGGTTCTCCGGGCTGTGGTCGCTTCCGCTGTCTTGGGTTCTCCGGGCTGTGGTCGCCTCCGCTGTCTTGGGTTCTCTAAACTCTTTCTTCCTCTCTGACCTTTGTCTGTCTTTCCGCTTGACCTCTGGTATCCTCCGCTGTTTTCTGTTCTCTGAACTCTTTCTATTTTTCTCTCTCTCTAAGCTTTGTCTGTCTTTCTGTCTCTTTGACCTCTGTCTGTTTATGTCTTTGAGCTTTGTCTGTCCATCTCTCTCTGCTGTCTGTCTGTTTGTCCCTCTGAGCTCTGGTCGCCTCCGCTGTCTTGGGTTCTCCGGGCTGTGGTCGCTTCCACTGTCTTGGGTTCTCCGGGCTGTGGTCGCCTCCGCTATCTTGGGTTCTCCGTGCTGTGGTCGCCTCCGCTGTCTTGGGTTCTCCGGGCTGTGGTCGCCTCCGCTGTCTTGGGTTCTCTAAACTCTGTCTTTCTCTCTGACCTTTGTCTGTCTTTCCCCTTGACGTCTGGTGGCCTCCGCTGTTTTCGGATCTCTGAGCTCTTTCTATCTGTCTCTCTCTCTGAGCTTTTTCTGTCTGCCTTTCTCTTTGACCTCTGTTTGTTTATGTCTTTGAGCTTTGTCTGTCTGTCTGTCTCTGCTCTCTGTCTGTTTGTCTTTCTGAGCTCTGGTCGCTTCCACTGTCTTGGGTTCTCCGGGCTCTTGTCGCTTCCCCTGTCTTGGGTTCTTCGGACTGTGGTCGCCTCTGCTGTATTGGGTTCTCCGGACTGTGGGTTGCCCTCCGCTTTCTTGGGTTCTCCGGGCTGTGGTCGCCTCCGCTGTCTTGTGTTCTCCGGGCTGTGGTCGCCTCCGCTGTCTTGGGTCTCCGTGCTGTGGTCGCTTCCGCTGTCTTGGGTTCTCCGTGCTGTGGTCGCCTCCGCTGTCTTGGGTTGTCCGGGCTGTGGTCGCCTCCGCTGTCTTGGGTTCTCCGGGCTGTGGTCGCCTCCCCTGTCTTGGGTTCTCCGGGCTGTGGTCGCCTCCGCTGTCTTAGGTTCTCCATGCTGTGGTCGCTTCCGCTGTCTTGGTTCTCCGGGCTGTGGTCGCCTCCGCCTCATGGGTTCGCCGGCGCTTGTGGTCCGCCTCCGCTTCTTGGGTTTCCGGCTGTGGTCGCTCCGGGGTTTCGACTGTGGTCGCTTCCGCTGTCTTGGGTTCTGTGCTGTGGTCGCTCCGCTGTCTTGGGTTCTCCGGCTCTGGTCGCCTCCGCTGTCTTTGGGTTCTCCAGGCTGTGGTCGCTCCGCTGTCTTGGGTTCTCCGGGCTGTGGTCGCCTCCGCCTGTCTTGGGTTCTCCGGGCTGTGGTCGCCTCCCGCTGTCTTGGGTTCTCCGGGCTGTGGTCGCCTCCGCTGTCTTGGGTTCTCCGTGCTGTGGTCGCCTTCCGCTGTCTTGGTTCTCCGGGCTGTGGTCGCCTCCGCTGTCTTGGGTTCTCCGTGGCTGTGGTCGGCCTCCGCCTGTCTTGGGTTCTCCGTGGTTGTGGTCGCTTCCGCTGTCTTGGGTTGTCCGGCTGTGGTCGCCTCCGCTCTCTTGGGTTCTCCGGGCTGTGGTCGCCTCCGCTGTCTTGGGTTCTCCGGGCTGTGGTATCCTCCGCTGTCTTGGGTTCTCCGGCTGTGGTCTCCTCGCTGTCTTGGGTTCCTCCGGGATTGTGGTCGCCTCCGCTGTCTTGGGTTCTCCGTGCTGTGGTCCGCTTTCCGCTGTTCTTGGGTTTCCTCCGGGTGTGGTCGCTTTCCGCTGTCTTGGGTATCTCCGGGCTGTGGTCGCCTCCGCTGTCTTGGGGTTCTCTAAACTCTTTCTTCCCTCTCTGACCTTTTGTCTGTCTTTCCGCTTGACCTCTGGTATCCCTCCGCTGTTTTCTGTCTCTGAACTCTTTCTATTTTTCTCTCTCTCTAAGCTTTGTCTGTCTTTCTGTCTCTTTGACCTCTGTCTGTTTTATGTCTTTGAGCTTTGTCTGTCCATCTCTCTCTGCTTGTCTGTCTGTTTGATCCCTCTGAGCTCTGGTCGCCTCCGCTTGTCTTGGGGTTCTCCGGGCTGTGGTCGCTTCCACTGTCTTGGGTTCTCCGGGCTAGTGGTCGCCTCCCGCTATCTTGGGTTCTCCGTGCTGTGGTCGCCTCCGCTGTCTTGGGTTCTCCGGGGCTGTGGTCGCCTCCCCCTGTCTTGGGTTCTTCGGGCTGTGGTCGCTTCCGCTTGTCTTGGGTTCTCCGGGCTGTGGTCGCCTCCGCTGTCTTGGGTCTCCGTGCTGTGGTCGCTTCCGCTGTCTTGGGTTCTCCGGGCTGTGGTCGCCTCGCTGTCTTGGGTTGTCCGGGCTGTGGTCGCCTCCGCTGTCTTGGGTTCTCCGGCTGTGGTCGCCTCCCCTGTCTTGGGTTCTCCGGGCTGTGGTCGCCTCCGCTGTCTTAGGTTCTCCATGCTGTGGTCGCTTCCGCTGTCTTGGTTCTCCGGGCTGTGGTCGCCTCCGCTGTCTTGGGTTCTCCGGGCTGTGGTCGCCTCCGCTGTCTTGGGTTGTCCGGGCTGTGGTCGCCTCCGCTGTCTTGGGTTCTCCGTGCTGTGGTCGCTTCCGCTGTCTTGGGTTCTCCGGGCTGTGGTCGCCTCCGCTGTCTTGGGTTCTCCGGGCTGTGGTCGCCTCCGCTGTCTTGGGTTCTCCGGGCAGCGGTCGCCTCCGCTGTCTTGGTTCTCCGGGCTGTGGTCGCCTCCGCTGTCTTGGGTTCTGCCGAGGCTGTGGTCGCCTCCGCTGTCTTTGGGTTGTCCGGGCTGTGGTCGCCTACCGGCTGTCTTTGGGTTTCCGGGGAGTGTCGCCTCCGCTGTCTGGTCTCCGGGTAGGTCGCTTCCGTCTGTCTTGGGTTGTCCGGGCTGTGGTCGCCTGCCCGCTCTCTTGGGTTTCTGCCGGGCTGTGGATCGCTCAATCCGCTGTCTTTGGGTTCTCCGGGCGCTGTGGTGCTGGTCCGCCTCCGCTGTCTTTGGGTTCCTCCGGGCTGTGGTCTCCTCCGCTGTCTTGGGTTCTCCGGGATTGTGGTCGCCTCCAGCTGTCTTGGGATTCTCCTGTTGCTGTGGTCGCTTCCGCTGTCTTGGTTTCTCCGGGCTGTGGTCGCCTCCGCTGTCTTGGTTTCTCCGGGGCTGTGGTCGCTTCCGCTGTCTTGGGTTCTCCGGGCTGTGGTCGCCTCCGCTGTCTTGGGTTCTCTAACTCTGTCTTTCTCTCTGACCTTTGTCTGTCTTTCCCCTTGACGTCTGGTGGCCTCCGCTGTTTTCGGATCTCTGAGCTCTTTCTATCTGTCTCTCTCTCTGAGCTTTTTCTGTCTGCCTTTCTCTTTGACCTCTGTTTGTTTATGTCTTTGAGCTTTGTCTGTCTGTCTGTCTCTGCTCTCTGTCTGTTTGTCTTTCTGAGCTCTGGTCGCTTCCACTGTCTTGGGTTCTCCGGGCTCTTGTCGCTTCCCCTGTCTTGGGTTCTTCGGACTGTGGTCGCCTCTGCTGTATTGGGTTCTCCGGACTGTGGTTGCCTCCGCTTTCTTGGGTTCTCGGGCTGTGGTCGCCTCCGCTGTCTTGTGTTCTGGGCTGTGGTCGCCTCCGCTGTCTTGGGTTCTCCGTGCTGTGGTCGCTTCCGCTGTCTTGGGTTCTCCGGGCTGTGGTCGCCTCCGCTGTCTTGGGTTGTCCGGGCTGTGGTCGCCTCCGCTGTCTTGGGTTCTCCGGGCTGTGGTCGCCTCCCCTGTCTTGGGTTCTCCGGGCTGTGGTCGCCTCCGCTGTCTTAGGTTCTCCATGCTGTGGTCGCTTCCGCTGTCTTGGTTCTCCGGGCTGTGGTCGCCTCCGCTGTCTTGGGTTCTCCGGGCTGTGGTCGCCTCCGCTGTCTTGGGTTCTCCGGGCTGTGGTCGCCTCCGCTGTCTTGGGTTCTCCGGGCTGTGGTCGCCTCCGCTGTCTTGTGTTCTCCGGGCTGTGGTCGCCTCCGCTGTCTTGGGTTCTCCGTGCTGTGGTCGCTTCCGCTGTCTTGGGTTCTCCGGGCTGTGGTCGCCTCCGCTGTCTTGGGTTGTCCGGGCTGTGGTCGCCTCCGCTGTCTTGGGTTCTCCGGGCTGTGGTCGCCTCCCCTGTCTTGGGTTCTCCGGGCTGTGGTCGCCTCCGCTGTCTTAGGTTCTCCATGCTGTGGTCGCTTCCGCTGTCTTGGTTCTCCGGGCTGTGGTCGCCTCCGCTGTCTTGGGTTCTCCGGGCTGTGGTCGCCTCCGCTGTCTTGGTTGTCCGGGCTGTGGTCGCCTCCGCTGTCTTGGGTTCTCCGTGCTGTGGTCGCTTCCGCTGTCTTGGGTTGTCCGGGCTGTGGTCGCCTCCGCTGTCTTGGGTTCTCCGGGCTGTGGTCGCCGCCGCTGTCTTGGGTTCTCCGGGCTGTGGTCGCCTCCGCTGTCTTGGGTTCTCCGGCTGTGGTCGCCTCCGCTGTCTTGGGTTCTCCGGGCTGTGGTCGCCTCCGCTGTCTTGGGTTCTCCGTGCTGTGGTCGCTTCCGCTGTCTTGGTTTCTCCGGGCTGTGGTCGCCTCCGCTGTCTTGGGTTCTCCGGGCTGTGGTCGCTTCCGCTGTCTTGGGTTCTCCGGGCTGTGGTCGCCTCCGCTGTCTTGGGTTCTCTAAACTCTTTCTTCCTCTCTGACCTTTGTCTGTCTTTCCGCTTGACCTCTGGTATCCTCCGCTGTTTTCTGTTCTCTGAACTCTTCTATTTTTCTCTCTCTCTAAGTTGTCTGTCTCTTTCTGTCTCTTTGACCTCTGTCTGTTTATGTCTTTGAGCTTTGTCTGTCCATCTCTCTCTGCTGTCTGTCTGTTTGTCCCTCTGAGCTCTGGTCGCCTCCGCTGTCTTGGGTTCTCCGGGCTGTGGTCGCTTCCACTGTCTTGGGTTCTCCGGGCTGTGGTCGCCTCCGCTATCTTGGGTTCTCCGTGCTGTGGTCGCCTCCGCTGTCTTGGGTTCTCCGGGCTGTGGTCGCCTCCGCTGTCTTGGGTTCTCTAAACTCTGTCTTTCTCTCTGACCTTTGTCTGTCTTTCCCCTTGACGTCTGGTGGCCTCCGCTGTTTTCGGATCTCTGAGCTCTTTCTATCTGTCTCTCTCTCTGAGCTTTTTCTGTCTGCCTTTCTCTTTGACCTCTGTTTGTTTATGTCTTTGAGCTTTGTCTGTCTGTCTGTCTCTGCTCTCTGTCTGTTTGTCTTTCTGAGCTCTGGTCGCTTCCACTGTCTTGGGTTCTCCGGGCTCTTGTCGCTTCCCCTGTCTTGGGTTCTTCGGACTGTGGTCGCCTCTGCTGTATTGGGTTCTCCGGACTGTGGTTGCCTCCGCTTTCTTGGGTTCTCCGGGCTGTGGTCGCCTCCGCTGTCTTGTGTTCTCCGGGCTGTGGTCGCCTCCGCTGTCTTGGGTTCTCCGTGCTGTGGTCGCTTCCGCTGTCTTGGGTTCTCCGGGCTGTGGTCGCCTCCGCTGTCTTGGGTTGTCCGGGCTGTGGTCGCCTCCGCTGTCTTGGGTTCTCCGGGCTGTGGTCGCCTCCCCTGTCTTGGGTTCTCCGGGCTGTGGTCGCCTCCGCTGTCTTAGGTTCTCCATGCTGTGGTCGCTTCCGCTGTCTTGGTTCTCCGGGCTGTGGTCGCCTCCGCTGTCTTGGGTTCTCCGGGCTGTGGTCGCCTCCGCTGTCTTGGGTTGTCCGGGCTGTGGTCGCCTCCGCTGTCTTGGGTTCTCCGTGCTGTGGTCGCTTCCGCTGTCTTGGGTTCTCCGGGCTGTGGTCGCCTCCGCTGTCTTGGGTTCTCAGTGGCTGTGGTCGCACTCCGCTGTCTTCGGTTTCTCCGGGCTGTGGTCGCCTTCCTGTCTTGTCTTGGGCTTCTCCCCGTCCCCCTTTTCGGGTCCGATGTGGTCGCCTCAGCGCTGTCTTGGGTTCTCCGGGCTGTGGTCGCTCCGCTGTCTTGGGTTCTCCGTGCTGTGGTCGCCTCCGCTGTCTTGGGTTCTCCGGCTGTGGTCGCTTCCGCTGTCTTGGGTCTCGGGGCTGTGGTCGCCTCCGCCTGTCTTGGGTTCTTCTAAACTCTTTCTTCTCTCTGACCTTTGTCTGTCTGTCCCTTGACCTCTGGTAGCCTCCGCTGTTTTCTGTTCTCTGAACTCTTTCTATTTTTCTCTCTCTCTGAGCTTTGTCTGTCTTTCTGTCTCTTTGACCTCTGTCCTGTTATGTCCTTTGAGCTTTGTCTGTCCTTTCTCGTCTCTGCTCTCTGACTGTTTGTCTCCTCTGAGCTCTGGTCGCCTCCGCTTCTTGGGTTCTCCGGGCTGTGGTCGCTTCCGACTGTCCTTGGGTTCTCCGGTGCTGTGGTCGCCTCCGCTTTTCTTGGGTTCTCCGGGGCTGTGGTCGCCTCCGCTGTCTTGGGTTCTCCGGGCTGTGGTCGCCTCCCGCTGTCTTGGGTTTCCTCGGGCTGTGGTCGCTTCGCTGTCTTGGGTTCTCCGGGCTGTGGTCGCTTCCAGCCTGTCTTGGGTTTCTCCGAGGCTGTGTCGCCTCCGCTGTTTGGGTTCTCCGGGGCTGTGGTCGCATCCGCTGTCTTGGTTCTCCCGGGCTGTGGTCAGCTTCCGCTGTCCTTGGGTTCTCCGGGCAGCGGTCGGCCTCCGCTGTCTTGGGTTCTCCGGGCTGTGGTCGCTTCCGCTGTCTTGGGTTCTCCGGGCTGTGGTCGCTTCCGCTGTCTTGGGTTCTCCGGGCTGTGGTCGCCTCCCCTGTCTTGGGTTCTCCGGGCTGTGGTTGCCTCCCCTATCTTGGGTTCTCCGGGCTGTGGTCGCCTCCGCTGTCTTGGGTTCTCCATGCTGTGGTCGCTTCCGCTGTCTTGGTTCTCCGGGCTGTGGTCGCCTCCCCTGTCTTGGGTTCTCCGGGCTGTGGTTGCCTCCCCTGTCTTGGGTTCTCCGGGCTGTGGTCGCCTCCGCTGTCTTGGGTTCTCCATGCTGTGGTCGCTTCCGCTGTCTTGGTTCTCCGGGCTGTGGTCGCCTCCGCTGTCTTGGGTTCTCCGGGCTGTGGTGGCCTCCGCTGTCTTGGGTTGTCCGGGCTGTGGTCGCCTCCGCTGTCTTGGGTTCTCCGTGTTGTGGTCGCTTCCGCTGTCTTGGGTTGTCCGGGCTGTGGTCGCCTCCGCTCTCTTGGGTTCTCCGGGCTGTGGTCGCCTCCGCTGTCTTGGGTTCTCCGGGCTGTGGTCGCCTCCGCTGTCTTGGGTTCTCCGGGCTGTGGTCTCCTCCGCTGTCTTGGGTTCTCCGGGATGTGGTCGCCTCCGCTGTCTTGGGTTCTCCGTGCTGTGGTCGCTTCCGCTGTCTTGGTTTCTCCGGGCTGTGGTCGCCTCCGCTGTCTTGGGTTCTCCGGGCTGTGGTCGCTTCCGCTGTCTTGGGTTCTCCGGGCTGTGGTCGCCTCCGCTGTTTTGGGTTCTCTAAACTCTGTCTTTCTCTCTGACCTTTGTCTGTCTTTCCCCTTGACGTCTGGTGGCCTCCGCTGTTTTCGGATCTCTGAGCTCTTTCTATCTGTCTCTCTCTCTGAGCTTTTTCTGTCTGCCTTTCTCTTTGACCTCTGTTTGTTTATGTCTTTGAGCTTTGTCTGTCTGTCTGTCTCTGCTCTCTGTCTGTTTGTCTTTCTGAGCTCTGGTCGCTTCCACTGTCTTGGGTTCTCCGGGCTCTTGTCGCTTCCCCTGTCTTGGGTTCTTCGGACTGTGGTCGCCTCTGCTGTATTGGGTTCTCCGGACTGTGGTTGCCTCCGCTTTCTTGGGTTCTCCGGGCTGTGGTCGCCTCCGCTGTCTTGGGTTCTCCGGGCTGTGGTCGCCTCCGCTGTCTTGTGTTCTCCGGGCTGTGGTCGCCTCCGCTGTCTTGGGTTCTCCGTGCTGTGGTCGCTTCCGCTGTCTTGGGTTCTCCGGGCTGTGGTCGCCTCCGCTGTCTTGGGTTGTCCGGGCTGTGGTCGCCTCCGCTGTCTTGGGTTCTCCGGGCTGTGGTCGCCTCCCCTGTCTTGGGTTCTCCGGGCTGTGGTCGCCTCCGCTGTCTTGGGTTCTCCATGCTGTGGTCGCTTCCGCTGTCTTGGTTCTCCGGGCTGTGGTCGCCTCCGCTGTCTTGGGTTCTCCGGGCTGTGGTCGCCTCCGCTGTCTTGGGTTGTCCGGGCTGTGGTCGCCTCCGCTGTCTTGGGTTCTCCGTGCTGTGGTCGCTTCCGCTGTCTTGGGTTGTCCGGGCTGTGGTCGCCTCCGCTGTCTTGGGTTCTCCGGGCTGTGGTCGCCTCCGCTGTCTTGGGTTCTCCGGGCTGTGGTCGCCTCCGCTGTCTTGGGTTCTCCGGGCTGTGGTCTCCTCCGCTGTCTTGGGTTCTCCGGGATGTGGTCGCCTCCGCTGTCTTGGGTTCTCCGTGCTGTGGTCGCTTCCGCTGTCTTGGTTTCTCCGGGCTGTGGTCGCCTCCGCTGTCTTGGGTTCTCCGGGCTGTGGTCGCTTCCGCTGTCTTGGGTTCTCCGGGCTGTGGTCGCCTCCGCTGTCTTGGGTTCTCTAAACTCTGTCTTTCTCTCTGACCTTTTTCTGTCTTTCCCCTTGACGTCTGGTGGCCTCCGCTGTTTTCGGATCTCTGAACTCTTTCTATCTGTCTCTCTCTCTGAGCTTTTTCTGTCTGCCTTTCTCTTTGACCTCTGTTTGTTTATGTCTTTGAGCTTTGTCTGTCTGTCTGTCTCTGCTCTCTGTCTGTTTGTCTTTCTGAGCTCTGGTCGCTTCCACTGTCTTGGGTTCTCCGGGCTCTTGTCGCTTCCCCTGTCTTGGGTTCTTCGGACTGTGGTCGCCTCTGCTGTATTGGGTTCTCCGGGCTGTGGTTGACTCCGCTTTCTTGGGTTCTCCGGGCTGTGTTCGCCTCCGCTGTCTTGGGTTCTCCGGGCTGTGGTCGCCTCCGCTGTCTTGTGTTCTCCGGGCTGTGGTCGCCTCCGCTGTCTTGGGTTCTCCGTGCTGTGGTCGCTTCCGCTGTCTTGGGTTCTCCGGGCTGTGGTCGCCTCCGCTGTCTTGGGTTCTCCGGGCTGTGGTCGCCTCCACTGTCTTGGGTTCTCCGGGCTGTGGTCTCCTCCGCTGTCTTGGGTTCTCCGGGCTGTGGTCGCCTCCCCTGTCTTGGGTTCTCCGGGCTGTGGTTGCCTCCGCTGTCTTGGGTTCTCCATGCTGTGGTTGCCTCCGCTGTCTTGGTTCTCCGGGCTGTGGTCGTCTCCGCTGTCTTGGGTTCTCCGGGCTGTGGTCACTTCCGCTGTCTTGGGTTCTCCGGGCTGTGGTCGCTTCTGCTGTTTTGGGTTCTGCGGGCAGCGGCCGCCTCCGCTATCTTGGGTTCTCCGGGCTGTGGTCGCTTCCGCTGTCCTGGGTTCTCCGTGCTGTGGTCGCCTCCGCTGTCTTGGGTTCTCCGGGCTGTGGTCGTTTCCGCTGTCTTGGGATCTCTGGGCTGTGGTCGCCTCCACTGTCTTGGGTTCTCTAAACTCTTTCTGTCTCTCTGACCTTTGTCTCTCTGTCCCCTTGACCTCTGGTGGCCTCCGCTGTTTTTGATTCTCTGAACTCTTTCTATCTTTCTCTCTCTCTGTGCTTTGTCTGTC
Organism: Amphiprion ocellaris; assembly: GCF_022539595.1. Taxonomy (NCBI): domain Eukaryota; kingdom Metazoa; phylum Chordata; class Actinopteri; family Pomacentridae; genus Amphiprion; species Amphiprion ocellaris. The sequence continues at coordinate 2,964 of NC_072777.1, read as the reverse complement.
TTTCTGTCTCTTTGACCTCTGTCTTTTTATGTCCTTAATCTTTGTCTGTCTGTCTCTCTCTGCTGTCTGTCTGTTTGTCCCTCTGAGCTCTGGTCGCCTCCGCTGTCTTGGGTTCTCCGGGCTGTGGACGCTTCCGCTGTGTTGGGTTCTCCGGGCTGTGGTCGCCTCCCCTGTCTTCGGTTCTCCGGGTTGTGGTCGCCTCCCCTGTCTTGCGTTCTCCGGGCTGTGGTCGCTTCCGCTGTCTTTGGTTCTCAGGGCTGTGGTCGCTTCCGCTGTTTTGGGTTCTCCGGGCAGCGGTCGCCTCCGCTGTCTTGGGTTCTCTAAACTCTTTCTGTCTCTCTGACCTATGTCTGTCTGTCCCCTTGACCTCTGGTGGCCTCCGCTGTTTTCGGTTCTCTGAACTCTTTCAATCTTTCTCTCTCTCGGAGCTTTGTCTGTCTGTCTCTTTGAGCTTTGTCTGTCTGTCTCTGCTCTCTGTTTGTCTCTCTGAGCTCTGGTCGCTTCCGCTGTCTTGTGTTCTCTGAGCTCTGGTCGCTTCCGCTGTCTTGGGTTCTCCGGGCTGTGGTCGCTTCCCGCTGTCTTGGTTCTCCGGGCTGTGGTCGACTCCGCTGTCTTGGGTTCTCCAGGCTGTGGTCACCTCCGCTGTCTTGGGTTCTCCAGGCTGTGGTCGCTTCCGCTGTCTTGGGTTCTCCAGGCTGTGGTCGCTTCCGCTGTCTTGGGTTCTCCGGGCTGTGGTCGCTTCCGCTGTCTTGGTTCTCCGGGCTGTGGTCGCCTCCGCTGTCTTGGGTTCTCCAGGCTGTGGTCGCCTCCGCTGTCTTGGGTTCTCCAGGCTGTGGTCGCTTCCGCTGTTTTGCGTTCTCCGGGCTTTGGTCACTTCCGCTGTCTTGGGTTCTCCGGGCTGTGGTCGCATCCGCTGTCTTGGGTTCTCCGGGCTGTGGTCACTTCCGCTGTCTTGGGTTCTCCGGGCTGTGGTTTCCTCCGCTGTCTTGGGTTCTACGGGCTGTGGTCGCTTCCGCTGTTTTGCGTTCTCCGGGCTTTGGTCGCCTCCGCTGTCTTGAGTTCCCCGGGCTGTGGTCGCCTCCGCTGTCTTGGGTTCTCCGGGCTGTGGTCGCCTCCGCTGTCTTGGGTTCTCCGGGCTGTGGTCGCCTCCGCTGTCTTGGGTTCCCCCGACTGTGGTCGCTTCCGCTGTCTTGGGTTCTCTAAACTCTGTCTTTCTCTCTGACCTTTGTCTGTCTGTCGTCTTGACCTCTGGTGGCCTCCGCTGTTTTCGGATCTCTAAACTCTTTCTATCTGTCTCTCTCTCTGAGCTTTTTCTGTCTATCTGTCTCTTCGACCTCTGTCTGTTTATGTCTTTGAGCTTTGTCTGTCTGTCTCTCTCTGCTCTCTGTCTGTTTGTCTTTCCTAGCTCTGGTCGCTTCCACTGTCTTGGGTTCTCCGGGCTCTGGTCGCTTCCCCTGTCTTAGGTTCTTCGGGCTGTGGTCGCCTCTGCTGTCTTGGGTTCTCCGGGCTGTGGTCGCCTCCGCTTTCTTGGGTTCTCCGGGCTGCTGGAGGACCTCTCTGGATGCACTGAGCCCTTCTCTATCTACCATTATATTTAATATACAGTATATATACCATTATTGCATTACACTCACTCTGTTTCTCCCTGTGTCCTTTCTCCGAGTGTCCCTGATCCCAGAGCTGGATGCTTCAGATCTGTGGTGGTTCTCCCACCAACTGGCCTAATCTCCATCTGTGGGATGCTGCTGCTGCTGACCTTCCTCCAGCCCACTGCTTCCAGCTGCCCATTTCCATCAATCTACTCTGCATCACCCTCACTATACTTGATTTGCTCGTCTACATATTTTTGAATTTACCACCGGCTATATATGTAGTATATTTAATGCCAGAGCCATACACCGTAGCAGTAAACTATAATCAGTTTCCAGCCCAGAGGGATATATGCGCAGATTTTTTTAAATACCATGTAGAAGACTATATACAGGAAGATGAGGTATCAGTTCTTGCACATAGATATACAACAGTCCTTTATTACTCCCCAGGTTAGGGGAAATTTCCAGTGTTAGAGCAGCAAAAATCTTTCAGAGCAGCACTAACTACAGTTTGCTACAGTAAAGATAATAATTATAATAACAATAATATATACAAGAATGAAAAATGAATAAATACAGTATTACTACACTATAAGTGACATCAGCACAAAGTGGCTTGTGGAATACATGTAATTGTAAAAGTGCAGAAAATGCCAGCCGTGCAAGGAGTTGTGGAGATTTTCTCAAAACAGGTGAGTCCTGTGAATATGACCAAAATATGAGATAAAACTACCAGAAACATGTACAAAATGGCCAAAATATGATTGGTTGATAATGTATCAGTGTTGTTATTGATTATTGATCGGTTGCAGGGACAGAGATTTGTGTCTGAGTCTCTGCTGTCATCTAATCGCTCTCATGTAAGATCGTGCCACAGGAGGGGCCGCTACTGACCTCTTGTGGACACAGGCGGTAACGACACGACATTATTACTAACGGTATAGCTGGCGACATTACAGGTGAGCAGCACTTCCTGTTCATCTTCAACGTAAAAGCATCTTTCTTTATTGTACATTTTATGTCAAACGTATTATTAAGCGATTTAGGTCGATTCAGAAGGATCTCTGGTGTAAACCAAGTCGTATTTGACGACAGCTAGCCTCTCCACTTGCTCCGATTACTTTTGTTGTAGTCCGAGTCACGTCCAAACAGGAAACGAATCCACAATGTAGCTAATGACAATCTATAGCTGCATCTCCGTGATGGCAGCGTTAGCGAGCTAGCAGCTAATCAGAAGCTAGTGACAAGCTAACTCCAGCGCTACCAGCAGCGTCTCTTTAAAAGGTGCTGATCACGATATCAGGCTGAAACATTAGACCTGGGACAGGAAACGGAGCTAGAGCTCTGTGTCTTGGAGAGAATTGATTTTAGA